>NC_012873.2:39839336-39867157 GCF_000003195.3 Sorghum bicolor
ATATATATACGAGGATATAAAAAGGGGTGTGTGCCCGGACCCTCAAAGAAAAGAAAATGTGAGACGAGAGGTAAAAATGGACAAGTGTTCGACAGTAGAATTAGGGGTACAAGATACCCACCTGAGAGAAAGGAAAAAGAAAATATAGAGCATCTCATTCTCCTCAAAATGTTTCAAAGTGCAAGAAAGGTATGTATCCCCTTAAAAGAGCAAAAGTAGAATTAGACTTTCACCATTGTTACCACCATCGTCACCATACACCATTCACTCGCCACACATGCACATCTTGATTTGACTTATTGACTTGTTTCTCTGGATCCATGGTTTGACTATGCAATAAATGTCTTGTAAGTATGTATTAGCTGTCTCCCATCTATGAGCTCCACATATCAAAACCTTATTAGAGTAGGGTGAGAGAGAAGGCAATATCACTATGCCTCATACCACAAATACTACATACTTTGAGAGAAGGCATATACCATCACTGCCTTGGTAAGGATTCAGAAATACCACAAAAGAGAGATTTAAGAGTCATACAAGGAATCTCTGAGTTTTATTTAAAAATCTGCAAAAAACTCCAGAGCTATAGCTGATCAATAATAAGAGATATGGCGCTTGACTTGACCGTTCTATCTTTTAACTGCTCAAGACACAAGTGACGGTTACAAGCCCCATGGTGAAAGGTAAAATGAGTAAGTTTTAAGTCTTAACAGTTTATTCTAACTCAGAGATGATATCTTGCTTGAATACATGTGTACTTTTAAGGCATGAAACCACTGCAGAAACTCTTGAGTCCATCCTTGCTCAGGGACGAGCAAGAGGTAAGCTTGGGGGAGTTGTTGACGGTCCTTAAGTACCAAATATAATCATCAAATAAATAAAGAAAAGGATCCAAATGCAACCAACCCCTAGACTTAGGGTTTTATCTAACAGGATTCCACGAGTTTTGGTGTTTGTCTATTTCTGCAGGGGGTTATCGGGAAATATAGAAGAAAGGCCCACACATCGGGTTTACATAAAGATATTAACATGCCGCGTAGTTTTCTATCATCTAGAAGACTCCAGAAGCCACGGGAACGAACGGGAGGCCGAACGGGCCCGAGGGCAGGGCGCCCGCCCTCCCCCCTTGGGCGCCCGCCCTGGTACGAGCATCAATCACAGAATGGAGTACACCATTACAAAGATCTCGTCGAGCTAATCGAAATGCATATATTATTTGCTATATTTGGACTTCGGAATCAAGAGATATTAATAAAAGAAGGACTCCACATAAAAGAGCTGCGGGATTAATTGGGCCCAAAATAGATTTTGGTCCATTAAGGCCTATGTGCATTTTAATGAGATATGGTGGAAAGTTTAGTACCACATCGCCTACTAAACCAAAAATGCACAGAGGAGGAGGACTATATAAGCAGACCCCCTGGCCCCTGGAGGAGAACAAGTTTTTCATAGAGTTGAGAGGAGCCCTCGAAGGAATACCTCTCCTCTAAATAAAATTTATTTTAGGCTTAGCATCCAATGTGAGTAGAATTAGATATTCTAGTTTCTACTAGATTGAGAGAGATAGAGTGGAGGTGTAGATCGGAGGAAGGCTGGCCTGTCGGTGTCTACTCTGAGGTTGTACCTGCGGGATCAAGTCTTCTAACCTGAGGCTTGCTCCTAGGATTCTTCAGTAATTCGACTTCTAATTCTAGTAAGTTCTTGTTTTATTATTCTTTGGTTTATGAGTTTACTTTAATCCTCTTCCGATTGAGTATTAGAGTAATCATTGCTAGCGTAAACGTGGTGTTTAGGCTAGGGTACTCATAGATATCCCCTGACTAGCTGGACCGTGGTAGTAGCGAGGAACGTGACATTTCTGAGTTACCTTTGCATCCCACATCTCGTTAGTAGGACGGTAGGTTTATAGGTGCGGGTCGAACATCCTTTGTGGTGTCTAGATTCCGTAAACTTCCCCAATAGAACAGTAGATCATCCTTACCAAGGTTAGAACGAGACTACGGTTGCAGTCTTCTCTATACATCGCTCACGTCGATAAACATTCTTTGTAGCCTAAAGGGATAGTAGCAATAGATTTGGTTAGTCAGATGCACCCTTTCTCCCAGTGGTAAAAATATAAATATGATAATCTAGAAAACCTCCCGGGTGAAATGCTCACCGATATCCGTGCGCTTGCGGATCATTTCCTTATTGCGTTACCAAATATCAACAGCGTGCATCTAAGTAACTAAATCTATTGCTACTATCCTTTAGGCTACAAAGAATGTGATTCGATGTGAGCGATGTATAGAGAAGACTACAACCGTAGTCTCGTTCTAAACTTGGTAAGGATGATCTACTGATCTATTGGGGAGGCTCACGGAATCTAGAAACCACAGAGGATGTTCGACCCGCACCTATGAACCCTACCCATCCTGCTAACGAGATGTGGGCTGCAAAGGTAACTCGGAAATGTCACGTTCCTCGCTACTACCACGGTCCAGCTAGTCAGGGGATATCTATGAGTACCCTAGCCCAAACACCACGTTTACGCTAGCAATGATTACTCTAAACTCAACCGGAAGAGATTAAAGTAAACTCATAAACCAAAGAACAAGAAAACAAGAAATTACTAGAATTTAGAAGTCGAATTACTGAAGAATCCTAGGAGCAAGCTTCGGGTTAGGAGAACTTGATCCCGCAGTTACAACCTCGGAGTAGACACCGACAGGCCGGGCTTCCTCCGATCTACACCTCCACTCTATCTCTCTCAATCTAGTAGAAACTAGAAGATCTAATTCTACTCACATTGGATGCTAAGCCCTAAGTCTATTTAGATGAGAGGTATTCCTTCTAGGGCTCCTCTCAACTCTATGATGAACTTGTTCTCCTCCAGGGGTCAGGAGGTCTGCTTATATAGTCCCCTCAAGTGAATCTGGGCCGTCGGATCAAACTGACATTGATTGAACGGTTATCCTTGATCCTTTAGGTCGGTGGAGCATAATCCCCGAAGAGAGTCCTGATTGGACTCCAGGTCAGGACAAACACCAAAACTCGTGGAATTCTGTCAGATAAAACCCTAAGTCTAGGTGTTGGTTGAATTTGGATCCTTTTCTTTATTTATTTGATGATTATATTTGGTACTTAAGGACCGTCAACAGCCATGACTGCCTCAACAACTAGTGCGGGACTTCCTTCCACGAGCGGTTCGGTCGCCAAGATGAACCTTTGAGGAGGAACCTAACATCGTCTAGTTCTCCTCAACAATTGCTTAGGATCTTCAATGAAGTTTGACGGCAATTGAAAATCGCTCGTGCACTGTCTAGATTCACGATAACGAGAAACAAGACAAGTGAAGGGCAAGCCCCTAACACTAATGGATACTTAGATTTTAGAGTAGACCACAGATTCCAATTTATTAGAGATTCCTAGTACGACGCTTCCCCAGCAACGGTGCTAGAAATGCTTGTTGGCAAATCTTAACGCACACCGGCTAGAGTAAGATGTGACAAGTATCTAGAAATGGTGACGCCTAACCAGCACTGCTTAAATGCAAGCCTGAGCTGTTACTAGGATAGGTTGTCAGGCTATCCTGAGTAATGGCTCCAGAAATGTAAGCAGTGCTAAACTCTAGCGGTGAGGCAAGACGTACCAAGGGTAACTCTGCAAGTGCACAGGTACTGTTGTAGCACTTCAACCGTGGTGAGTATCTGTGGTGTCGTAATTTATAGTTAGCTCACGGGAAGCGGACTAAGACTCTCTAATAAATATATGGGTGGATATTCGTGGTTTGTGTCTACTCGATCTAAGTTCACTAGTGCTAATAGGGGGTAAGAGTAGCAAGACAGAATAATAGATAAGTCAGATAAAGGTAAGTAAAGATAACTGGTAGGGAGCTAGCTAGGTTAGAGGACGACAAGTAAGGACTCCTATGTATCTAACTCTACTTTTTTGTTCTAATCCTAATCAATGTAAATGATTTAACTAGACTAGTATCCAAACAGTCTTGTGAGTCGATTGCAACAGGAGGACGAAACTCCTATCCAAGCAGACTTTTGACTTATGGGCGCCTACACACCATACCCGACGTGAATAGAACCTACTAGGAAGCAGAGGCCTGTCCCGCTTCGCTGCCGCCCGCTAACACGTTTGATACGGTGGTATTTACTAATAAGCGCTAGCCTAAGCACCTCGCTTACACTAGTCTTATAACTTCAACTATCATGTAAATAGCCAAAGCCCCTAATGGTAGTGAAACACACACAAGGTGTTGAAGACACTAATCTAACTAAGGCAGCTACACTAATAAGACTAAGACACAACACTACTACAAGTATAGTAATGCACTAAGCAATACTCAAAGTAAAGACTTGAAGTAAATACTTAGTAAAGTAAAGAAAAACTATATTGATATAAAGAATATAATACAAGAGAAAAGGTACAAGAGCTATACCAGACTCTCTAGAAGACAGCTCTAGAGACCCGAGCTTCGGTCGACTCGACTCTAACTCCCACTCTAGACTAGACTACACTACACTTGATCTCCCAAGTGTGATTTGGAAATGGAGATGAGAGATGCAAGATGTCTTGGGAAGGTGGAGGACCCCTCCTTATATAGGGGTGAGAGAGGGGGTGCCACGTTAGCGATCTGCGTGCTCCTTCCTTCTCCACCCTTGGATGCACCGACCTCCCAACCGCCTTAGATGGACGGTTGGGGCATTACCACACATGGTAAATGTGAAGAAGGTCGGTTGGAGTGAACCGACTCCAGATGGGGCCCACCTATAGGTCGGCCGACCTGTCATCTGGATGACAATGGGTCCCACTGACCTTCTGGAAGGTCTTTAGGTCGGTTGGAGGTTGGGCCAGGTGGCATGACCCAATTGGTCGGTCGGCCGACCGACCTTTGGGGCCCCTGGCCCACTACTGGCCTCCTGGTGGTGTCCCCACATGTCAGGTGAAGTGTTGTCCAAAGTTGAGTCTAGTTCCACACTTGCTTGCTTCCATGTGGGCCTAAGGATCCATGTGCTAAGTGTTTGAACCATTGAGGGCAAGCACACTTGGATCCAAGGGTTGGGATTGACTCCTTGGAGTATGCCATTGCTCAAGCCATGGAGGGGAGTCCCTGGTGGGCCCAAACCATGGTCGGCCGACCGAGGTTATGGGGCCCACAGGGCTCATTTCCCTCTTCCATGCATTGAACAAGCTAAGAGTACAAGTGGAACTTTATTAGTGATAAATATGTTCATGTGATGCTTATCTTCCTTCAATCCAGGACTATTGACGGGCTTTTGAGTATATAGAACTAGGTCTTATTTCCGGTCAACAAAGATGCAATTGTTCGATGAGTGTAAATATTTGATAATAATTATCATTTTGCATTATCATTAGGAGTTGACTTTGTAGTTAATTTCCTTTATTCAACGGCTTCTTAAGGCTATACATCTTGGAACTGTCTGGTAACAACCGGTAGATTCCATAATTTGACTTTTGTACCTCTACCTTGTCAATTTCAGGTCAAATTGACTGGCACGCCCTGGAATCAATTCATCAAGCTTGTGCATTTGTGGCTCATTGAGGTCTAGGACTTCAGCTCCTGCACTCCCTCTGAGAGCCCCCTAGATTGTTGGTGCGAAACACCAATTTTTGCACCAACACTCATGTAGAGCTAGAGGGTTTTAGCCCAAGCTATGCCAACAGAGGGCACCATAGGTAGGGTGCCTTCGGCAGGAGGCGCATGCTGAGACTCGACCTCAGCCTCCGAATCCTCCTCCACTTCAACAAAGGAAGGCAGGATGCGGGCAGGCATGGCCTGCTTCGCCATTGTAGGGGAAGAAGGTCGCTTGCAACCAGCTTTGGTAGACCGCTCAGTCTCCAATGAATCCTCCCCAAGAAGTAGAGGCATCAGGTTAGCAGTTGAAGGCTTAGGAGCCTCTGGTAGGCAAGACCTGCACCAGCACATAGGGGATATGGCCAAGAAATGAGGGATGCCACCTACCAGAAGCTCAGTAGAAGCTGAGCTAGTGGTAGAGGTAGAGCCAAAAGCAGAGGACGACTTGACGGAGACCTCCACCATGACTTCCACCCTTGGCTTATTGGAAACAACCTTAGTCGCCCCACCCCCTTCCTCTTCATAGGCTCAGCCACTGCAGCCATGTTCTTTGTGGTGACGTCTTTTGAGAACATCAGTAGGCACCTCATACTCCTCATGATGTATGCCATACTCTTCAAGTAGAAAGTTCAACCAAGGCATTAAGCCACGCGTGGTCCTCCGAGCAACGTACTCTCTATCGATCATCTTATCAATGATGCACATCATGCAGGATTCAACTTCCTCCAAAAAGGACTCCTTAGTCTGATCCTCGCCAAGCTCCTTGTAGAACCGAGTAAAGGGAAGTCCCTCTAGGAGCCCAAAATAGGAACTTGAACCATCTTCAAGAAGAACGACTCATTCCTTTGTTCAAGAGGCCAGAGGCAACCATCTCCTCCACCAGGTCCCAACCTCCAAAGTACCAACACGCAAGGGCAAAGGCCTTGTTGCAGACTTCTGCTCTAGCCTGATGATGGCCAGGGGATCGACCATTATTAGAGGCTTCATCTCTTTCATCTCTAAAGCATAGGGGAACACAATGACCTCCCTTCCATCTTTAAGGGTGTGAAAAGAGCTAGGGGTCTTTGCGTAGAACCACAGCTTCATCCAGTCTTTGTCCCACTTGTTCTTCTAGTAATATGACATCTCAAGATACTTGCTAGGATGAGTCCTCTTGGGCATGAAGGTGTAGCTGCCATAGTGTGCGATGAATTCACCCTCGGCAGTCTTGATCTTCTGAGGTTGCTTCTAGAGCTCAAAGTAAGCACAGAAGGTGTTGATATTGGGGACAACCTCATATGACTTGCAAGCCTAGCAGAACTTACTGAGCATAAGAATACCATTGGGGGTGAAGTGATGAGGTTGAAGTCTGAAGGTCTCACTTAGCGGAGGAAATCATAGGGGGGTGGCAGAGCTCGCAAGAGAAGTAATCCCTTAAGATGACCGTGTAGCCAGCCTCAAGAGGAGGAACCATTTGGCAAGTAGGAGGAGCCTTTGTCTACCCCTCCTTGAAGAAACCTGCTTCAACCATTTCAACGACGTCCTCCTTCATGACTGGGGACTCCCTGAACATAAAGGTAGGCCCGACCATTGCATCAAACTCCTCCATGCTAATGAGATCCCTGATGGAGGCCTCAACACTAGAGAGGTCTTCTTCCAATTTCTAAGCACTGGCAATGTCAACCATGCACTCTTCAAAGAGAGCAAACTAACCTCTAAACCTAACACTCAATAGGTTAGAGGGAAGGAATGGAAGCCACCGCAAAGCAAGAGCAAGGAAGGCAGCAACTGGCTAAGTGCTTGCGGAGGTTGCATGGAAAGTGTGCATAAGGGCAGGGTGTGAGGAGGGAACACCCCCTTAAATAGGGCAGCAAGTGATGGTTCAGTGTCCGAGGTGCAATGGTAACCTGCAACCGTCGACCTTCACTTCTCAACGAAAAATCATCATGTCAACAACAATACCAACAGGAAAGATAGGAGCAACTGATAATGGCTAGATCCTGTGAACAAATGGGGGAAGCGAGACCTCAGCCCGGTGAAACCAGCAAGCCTCTACACGATGGTACTTGCAAGCAATAAAGGGTAGGTTTTAGCTCATGGTCTATAGGATCGCCCCGCCTACTCAAAACGGGGAACTGTTGGGACAAATGCTGCTTAATGAGCGGAGGTCTCGTGCCTCCAGCATGGGTTTTAGTGGAGGTCGGGGAAATAACTCAAATGATGAGCATAGCTACCCTCTCCATGCTTTGTCTCAATCAAGTAATCCTTCATAAATCTTTGATAGACTAGATGAGAAATAATTAGTTCAGTGTCATCAAATACAAAAATATTTTTGCAGTATATATATGGACAATATGTGTGATTTGTCTTTGTTCTCCAAGCATGGTTCTTAGCAGCATTAATAATCCTATGGACCATGCGTATATATATATGATGGATCTAGTCTTGATAAATTATACATCTAGAATGATCTCTTCATCATTACCTATAAAAAATATAATGAATTAATTGTAATAAATGTAAAACAAGTATATTTATTAGCTAATTTTGTATCACCAACCGCCTTCGAAGAAATGAAGATGAAAACCTTCCACTTGTATACTTTCCAATTTAAAGACCTCAAAGCAAGGTGCGCTAAAAGGTAGAAGAATGATATTAACCCTGCTAAGTAACCTCAGCCAACAACATAGTGGTAAATAGATAAATCTCTTTCATATTTTTCAATTAGTAACATAAAATCTTAATTAATTAAGAAACCTATCTTCCTCTCTACATACAAACACACCATTCATGAAACATAAATACATAGTGGATAATTAAATCAAATTGAGAAATGAAGACAAAAACTACATAATTTAAAAAACTAAGAAAAATAACCTATATTTCTCTCTCCACATAAATACACAAGAGCATACAATTCATGGAAATAACTAAATATATATTGGATAAACTAAAGTGAGAAGCAAAAAATGAAAAAGGAAGAGACATCATCTAACAATCTTAAGCAATCTCATTTGAGCAAATAAAGATATTAACCTAGCTACTCTTCTCTCTAACATGTGGTGAAATTCTAGATCCAAAAAGTTGCTCAAATTGAGCAAGAATGAACAAAAAGAGGCAAGAGAGACCTAAACTAACCTTTCTTAGCAACCACCTTCCAAAAAATGAAGATCAAAATCTCTCTCCTTGTATTTTGTAAAATCTAGACCTCCGAAATGGCCTTCAAAAGAAGGTGGCTATGAGAAACAGTTCTGTTTGGAGAGGAAGAAGGGGTATTTATACCGGAAACTTCACTGAACGGCTGGCTTAAGAAATCACTGAACGGCTGGCTTAAGAAATCGTCTGTGTAAAACCATTTACACTGGTAGTTCTATTAAGCGAATCGCCAGTATAAATGGGTTTACACAGGCAGTTCACTTAATGGAACCACCAATGAAAATGCACCATTTACACTAACAATTCCTATAAGTGAACCACTAGTGTAAATTGGTTTACACAGACGGTTTTTGAGTTGGGCCGGCCATTTTATTTGCACTAGTGCGCTATAACTGAAACCGCTTGTAGAAATTAGACACTACCGCCGCCGTTGAGATTTTCTGTACTAGTGCACCCTTTAACTTTTTTCTTTAATAACCTAATATTAAACAGCCAAATATCCATTGGGTCTGTAAAAACATAGTCAGTGTTCCAGGTTTTCTCCACTAACTCTTTAAAATCAGGTTGCTCAAGCCACCATTTCTCAAACCTGAACGACTTTGGTTTTTTCTGTTCATGAATACCACAATTCAAAATCAAAGGTACATGATCAGTACCAACCCTAGCTTTCGTTATAACTAGAAAGAGGATATTTCTGGTCAAAAGCTATGTTACAAAAGAACTTATACATAGCCGTCATAATTGGTTGCTCTTGATTATTTGTCCAAGTATATGATGTAGAAGAGTTTTTTAATTCCATCAAACCAAAACCATGAATCTATTTGTTAAATAGGTCCACCAATTCTGGTTTATGATTTCATTACTTTTATCTTTTGAATTAGAAACCAATTTAAAATCACCCCGGCCCGACAAGAGTGGTGCCATCCTAGTTTTCTACTAAGAGCACTCCCAATGCAGAAACCATTGTGGTTTCTATAGACATTAATTACAGCGCCACCTAAACATTTTGCTGATGTGGCAATGTAGTTATTGAAGAGAGAGAGTAAAAATCATAGAAACTGGGTCTAAGTTAGAAACCATGTCTAGACATGAAGTCATATGATTCACTAAGAATGGAGAGAGAATGAATGTGATTAGATATAAAAATATTCTACAGAAACTATCCATTGAGACCATAGTTTCTATATATAGTGTCTATAAAATTTAATGGGTATAGAAATTATATGTAGTTTCTAGCATTGGGAGTGCCATAAGGACCTTAGCTGTTGAATAAATGCCTTACCGTCCTCATAAGCTGAGCCATAGACACTAATAAATCCCGGGACAAACTTGTTCGAACAATTCTTAATCTATACCTACTACTAAATTGTGAAAATTTCAGTCTGCCCCAAAATTTTTCTGCCTGCCTCCGTTCGTCTCGGCCCGACTCCGTCCGAAACTGGTGGAAGAGCGAATCTGAAATCAAATAGGTTTTCTCAGATCTCCCAATATAAAATCAAATAGGTTTTCCAATCTGAAATCAAATAGGTTTTCTCAGATCTCCCAATATAAAATTAAATAGGTTTTCTCAGTTCTCCAAGATTAATCAAATAGGTTTTCCCAGATCTCCAAGATTTTCTCAAGTCAGGCGCGGGCAGGGACATACCTCGTGGCTGGAGGAGGAGAGCGCAGCGGAGGCGGAGCGGAGGAGGCCCTATAGCCGTCCTCAACCCCATCGTCGTGCTCAAAAGAAAAAAAACGCACGAAAAAAACCGGCACCACCGCTAGGACCCACCAGCGACTCGGACACACCGCGAGACGGAGAGCATGCTGGAGGCGCCGGAGACGACGTAGGAGATGACGACGGCAAGACCAATGTCCTCCTTGGCCTCCCGACCCGTGAGCACGAAGATCCCGACGCCGATGACGGTGCCGACCCGAACCACGCGAGGTCCCACCACGTGAGGTCGCGCTTCATGTCGGCGCCGCTGCGAGCGCGCACCTCCTGCAGCTCCGTCGTCTCCTGGGACAGATCTTGCTGCTGGCGCGGGGTGTGCGAAGGGGAGAGGGAGTAAGGGGTCGGAGGGCCGTCCGCTCGGCGCTCGCACAGATGAGGCTTGCAGTGGGGGAACGAATGAACTCGCGGTGGGAACGGATGAGCTCGCGGTGGGGAACAAATGAATGAGTGAACGAGCAATGCAGAGTCTCATGGGTTTTTTTAAATAAGTATACCATCATTTGGAAAGAGCAAATAAAATAATATAAATGTTGTGTCTTGGAGGACGCAATTGTCCCAACCGGGGGCAAAGGATCTTCTGCATATCTCGGAACCCAGCGTAGGCAAGTATGCTGTTTTTTTTCTTATGTCTATAAGGCTCCCTATAAAGTCCAACTAAATTTTTACAACATAATTTCTAACAATTATGTAGAGACCATATAAGACTAATATATGTAGTTACAATACCTTATTACGGTAACACATACACTGATGCTAAGATCACTGATGCTAAGCTCAATTATGAAAAACAATATCCTAGGAATAACTAAATAAAGACCCAAATAAAACAGCTATGACCAGTATTGAGAGAAAAAATAAATAAAGAAAATCTACTCCATATAAAAATATAATTTTTTTACCCGTAGCAACGCACGGACAAATTTACTAGTCACAACTAAAACACAATATCTAGTTTATTGCCAGGCTAAAACCTCGGCTGTTCCTTCAGAAAGGAATCCTCAAAAGTTTCTTTTCTCCCTTACTATTTTCCTTTACAGGAGATTTTGAAGTGTTCAAAACACTCGAATTAAGATTAGGAAACTCATTAATATTCAACTCAATATCCAAACACTGATTAATCTTGTGGTATAATTTTTTTGTAGTCTTTTATTAAATTGCTAAATACTAAATTTTATCAAATTATAGATAAAAACATTTAGGCCTTATTTAGATTCAAAAAGTTTTTAGATTTTAATACTGTAGAATTTTCGTTTTTATTTGACAAATATTGTCAAATCATAGAGTAACTAGGTTTAAAATATTCGTCTCGTGATTTTCAGATAAATTGTGTAATTAGTTTTTATTTTTATTTGTATTTAATGCTGTGTGTATGCCGTAATATTCGATGTGATAAGGAATCTTGAAAAAATATTTTAGGGTGCTTAGAGCATCTCTCGTGTATGTCAAAACCGAACTATGGGAGGAGTATGATTCGATCTGTACACTGGAGCAATAATATAGACGAAAACAAAAACTAATTACACAGTTTAGCTGTAAATCACGAGACGAATCTTTTGATCTTAGTTAGTTTATGATTAGATAATATTTGTCACAAACAAACGAAAATGCTACAGTACCGAAAACTTTTCACTTTTCGGAACTAAATAAGGCCTTAAACAGACAATTTTGTTTAGTTTCACGTATCTCGATCCACCGTCTACAGGTGACAGCAGGCGGCGTGCGCACCGTGAGAATCAGCTTCCCTCCTCTCTGACCTGGAATAAAGCAGGCAGCGACCGCGCCAAAGCGAAACCCACATCCCAATCCACACCACCCTGGACTCCAGAAGATTGAAGTTGAAGCTGGGAGCCAAGAAAAGAGGTCGAGGAGGGAGGCCGCGCGCGGGACAGAGAGATGTGCCTGGTGGTGGTCTGCGACGAGCCTGAGCGCGTGGTGGCCACGCACCAGGCGCCCGGGCGGTGCCCCTACTGCGGCGGCGGCGTGGTCAGGGCGGACGTGGAGAGCGCGCCGCGGCTCTGCTTCGTCCCGCTCTGCTTCCGCATCCGACGACGCTTCTACTGCTCCCTCTGCTCGCGCCGCCTCGTCTCCGTCGCCTGAACGGTCGCCGGAACAGGGAAGCGCAACGGAGCTCTGGCTGCTCGGCGCGTTGCCATGCGCTGCGTGTGTATGGCTATGGAGTAATTTAGCAAGGTACCTCGGTTTCCGCGTCCGCTAAAACCATTTGTGTGACATACAAGTACTCCAAATAATTAAGCAGCTTTATTACGAATTAATTACGATCCAGGTAAATTGTACCGTGCCTTATTTGTGCCGTGTCCGGATGAAATCGGTGCGAATTGTTCCATGCACACGCAAGAAAGCGGAGCGTGCGATGTACGTACTGGATGTGATTTCATTCTGTTTTGCCCACATCGGAGCAGAATTGGTCACATTCAGGCTGAAATCTCTTTTTTTTTTTAAATACCAGCATCGCGAAAATGAATGACAAGCCGGTAATCCCTCTGCACAGAAATGGCCAATGAATTGACGAACATTGAAGCATCGAAATAGGGAGGAAGGTGTTGACCTTTTTTTATTGCGGCGAGAGTACAGGATGGGGAAATGGAAAAAGAAAAGAAAAGAAAAAAAAGAAACAAAGCTAGTGAGCTGACTGCGGAAGCTCAAGGGCTACTCAAGAGGAGAGTCGACCCGGTCAACGGAGCGCGCAAAGGCCAGGATGTCCGAGAAGCCCGTCGCGGCAGCCGGCTTCTCGCCGTCCGGCTGGGAGACGATGGCCTCGCGGAGGAGCCTCGCCGCCGTCGGGTTCAACGAAGAAGGCGGCTGATGCTCCTGCTGCCGGTTCTTGTCTACACCGGCCTGCTGGGCGTGGGCGCTCGCCGGCGCGTCGCCGCCGTGGCCGTGGTCGGCACGCCGATGCATGTGGTCCATGGATGAGAAACAAGTTGGTCGGTGTCGCGCTTGTGAGAGGAGGCGGAGTGGTGCATATGCTGCACAGACGTCGCAAACGCGGCGAGTAATAAACCAGCTTCAACGGCTTCGCGATGCTTCTTCTGCACCTAGGTGGTGTGCACGTGTGCACCTCTCTACCCCCAGTCAGCTGCTCCTCTTGCGACGCGTGTCTCCATCTCTCACCGACCGTAGCTCTTGATCTCAGCGTAAACGGGATGAATTTCAAGATAAACACGAAAGATATTATTCTTCCTATAAGTAGCACATACTGGACTATCTCCAACAATCATCATCCAAAATACAAATACAAGACTTATTTGTCTTTTGAGGAGCGCTACAGGTAATAAGTTTCATACCTATTTTTAGTCTTCTCCAACAATAAAACCTAAATGACAACACTCTCTGCAAATGAGTCTCGAGGACAGAGGATACCCAAATTTGGGTTATGCCTCTTCTGATACCTAAAATATATCTTCTGTGTGGGTACTCTGTTGGAGGTTATAGGTATTGTGTTGGAGACCCATTTTAGGTTTGGGTTTCCAAATGGGTCTCCTATTGGAAACGGCCTAACATATAATGACCTCTTATCTTGTCATATCCTTGGTTGCTAGTAGTTACGGTTTTTTTATTTGTTTCACAAATTTAGCGAGTTAGGTCTTGTTTGCTACACCTCAACTTCACTGGTGAAGCTGTTTTTTTTTTAAAAACAACTTCACCAACACCTTTTTTAGTGAAGCTAAGCTGCTTTAAAAATAATGCTTGACAAAATAGCTTCACCAATAACTCTTGAATGATTGAGAGAAGATAATAGTCTAATATATTCTTGCCACTACCTCACGTACATCACGGGTAGAAAATAGTACAACGTCGACGCCTCTTTTTTATAGCACAGGTGGTTTTAGTTATCACGCGCCTGTGGTATAAAAATGGTGGTGTCCGAACTACCTACCATCTGTGAAGATGTATTTTCACAGGCGGTTTTTCTAACAAAACCGCCTGTAGAAATTATGTATTTTTACATGTAGTTTTCATAAGAAACCGCCACTAAAAATCATATTTCTACGGGTGGTTGCTTAAGAAAACCGCCTGTACAAATCATATATTTTTACAGACGGTTTTCCTAAGGAACCGCCACTAAAAATCATATTTCTACTAAACCGCGTGTAAAAATAATTTGAAATTTATTTTTTTAGCTTTTCAAATGACCCGTTTGAAAAAACTGTCAAAATAAAGTTGTAGACCTCAAAAAGTTATGAAATTTTGTAGTTGATATTTTTTTCATTTGAGATCATTTTGTCGTCGAAAACAATGTTTGAATTTTTCAAATTTGAAATTCAAATTTTGTATATGACCTCGGATGGAGAAACTACCAATATAAAAGTTGTAGATCTTGAAAAGTTATGAAACTTTATAGTTGACAACTTTTCCATTTGAATCTGTTTAGGGCTCAAATAATCAATGTATGCTCAGTTTAGGATAATATATGGGGAACTAATACTTTGCCTTCCGCTCGAAGTAGTACTGGGCGATATGCCGTAACCAAGTCTCCTTCCTTCCGTCCCCCTCCCAATCCCAAATTTTCCCCAAAAATTTTCTGGATCCGCATCCATCTCTGGTTCTTGCCTGATTCAATTGTCATTCCTTCCTCCGATCCGCTTTTCTACAAGTTGTTTTCAGCTTGTTCATCATCTCAGCTGCTCGGTCTGTAGGAGTCATCTGCATCCCCTTCGATCTTCTCTGGCTGTGGGTTCTGCCGATTTCTCTTGCCCCCTCCATTTCTGTCCTCCGATCTACAGCTATTTCTTTTGCATCATGCTATATCAAATTGACGAGGCACCAAATCCCAATCGTCTTGCCTCCTTTGTTCGTTTCTTGCTGCCTCTGTCCTCCATGGCCAGCGATAGCCCTGCTGCCCTGGTTTCCCCTCCCATGGACGTGGATCAACCTCCCCCTGATCCCCCTCCTCAGCGTCCTCCAGATCCGCCCCACCATCCACCAGATCCGGCCCATTCTCCTCCCCTCATGACCATTCAGGTCGATCCTTTACCCACTCGTCTCCGTCACGAAATAGAAGGCAACCAGAGCGGAGGTGAAGAAAGAGGAGAGGTGCCAAGACCACTGCCACGCTACGCAAGCGCCGGAGTGTCGGGAGGAGCCCCTGAAGTGGGAGCTCCACATCGCCACGGCGGTGTAGGAATACTGGGACGGCCCCAAATGCTGTGAGCCGGTCCGTTATTGGGCGTTACGATGCACAAAGAACATGCTACCGTCGTCCACCACAACCAACAGACTTAGGTACCGGACGTCACGGCACCTCTGGCCGACCTGGTGCCACCGGCGCCATGGCACACCTCGCCTGGAATTGCCGAGGCTTAGGTGGAAGCCTTCGAAGCTCTACTATGGTGCATCTATCCCGCCTGCTCAATTCGACCAAAGCTCAGGTTTGTTTTATTTCAGAAACTAGAAATTCCACAATAACTAAAACTGCCATTAAAAATCATTTCAATCTTAATGATGCTTTCGTTGTTCCAGCGCAAGGCCAGTCTGGTGGCCTTTGGCTGATTTGGGGACATGAAGTTGATATCAATATAGTCGATCATAGTCACAACTTCATCTTTGCTTTGTGCACTAATAAAAATAGTTTGCAGCATTATGGTTTAGTTTGTATCTATGGTGATCCCCACCACCGCACTACCTCAGTTATCTGGCAGCATGTTCTAGACTTTGTTGTACAAAATAGCAACTTGCCTATGTTTTGCATGGGGGATCTTAATGAACTGATGCATACTAATAAGAAATCAGGTCCCACTAGGGTCGATGTGAATCGTATCACTGAGTTCTGTGCGTATGTTAAAAATTGTGGTTTTATTGATCTTGGTTACAATGGTCCTGCGTATACATGGACTAACAAGCGTTTTTCCTCTTTCCCTACTTATGAAAGACTAGATCGTTGTTTAGGCAATGCTGAATGGTGCATGGAGTATCCTGCCACCACTATCTACCACCTCCCGATGCTATACAGTGATCATGCTCCCATCCTTGCAATATTAAATTCTCAAAGACCCCGTACTAACAAACCTTTTCGCTTTGAGAATTGGTGGTTGATGGAACAGGAATTTTATGACATAGCCAAACAAAGCTGGAACCGCTCTTCTACTCGTGAATTTCCCCAAAAAATAAAGTATCTGGCAGCTGACCTCAAGAAATGGAGAAAAAAGAAACCTAAAAACAATGATATGCTGGCCCAAATTGAGACCCAGTTACACGAACAGCAGAGCCTCCAACCTTCTCATCAGAACTACTCGCTTCAGCAACAGCTCCATGAGAAACATCAAGAATTACAGACCAAGGAGGAAGCTTACCATGTCCAGAGAGCTAAGAAAAACTGGGCAGTAGCAGGAGATAGAAACACTGCCTTCTTCCATCAAGCAATTGTCAAAAGGAATAGGAAAAATAAAATCACCCACCTCACCAATCTAGATGGCAGTCACTCAACCACGCCTGAACAGCTAGCTGATACCTTGGTCAACTATTTCACTGACATTTTCAGCTCGCCAATTACTGATCAGCGGAACAGCAACATGTATTCTGCATCCACCTCCCTTCACCAATCCACTATTGGCAGGACTTGCATCAATCATGCCAATCAGATGCAAGAGGATGACGATGCTCTTCACAGGGATGAACTTCTCAGGTATACCTACTCTACTCCTAACCTCAAAGAAATTTTTGATCTCATTAGGGAAATGAGAAGTAATGCTGCTCCTGGACCCGATGGCCTCAATGCTGCTTTCTATAAGGCGGCATGGCCATGGATCAAAGATGATGTCTTCTCAGTGGTAAACAATTTCTATACTAACTCTATTTTACCCTCTGAACTAAATCAAATTTACATTACTCTAATTCCTAAAATCAACCATCCTGCTTATCCTCAAGATTATAGACCTATTAGCCTTTGCAACGTCATTTATAAAATTATTTCTAAATCCTTAGCTAACAGACTGAAGCACCATCTCCCTAATTATGTTGACCAAGCTCAATCTGCCTTTATTGCTAACAGGCATATTTCCTCCAATATTATCATCACCCAGGAAATTCTTCACTCCTTCAATTTAAAAACTTGGAAATCCAATGCGTTTATTTTAAAAATTGACCTTGCTAAAGCTTTTGACAGGATTGAATGGCATTTCATTGTAGCTTCTCTTAGGAGGCTAGGTCTCAATGATAATTTTATTGGTCTCATCCATGCTTGCATTTCCTCTCCTACCTTTGCTGTCCTCATAAATGATGAACCTTCTGGACATTTCATCTCTCAAAGGGGTATCAGACAGGGCTGCCCTTTATCCCCTTACCTTTTTGTCCTTGCTATTAATGAACTTTCTATAAGGTTGCATGAGGCTCTTCAACATAATAATCTACAAGGTATCTCTTTGGGACCTGGTGGG
Source organism: Sorghum bicolor (assembly GCF_000003195.3). Classification (NCBI taxonomy): domain Eukaryota; kingdom Viridiplantae; phylum Streptophyta; class Magnoliopsida; order Poales; family Poaceae; genus Sorghum; species Sorghum bicolor. The sequence goes on from NC_012873.2 coordinate 39,857,173, forward strand.
CCACCTATTCATTCCCTTTTATTTGCAGATGATCTAATTGTTTGTGGAGAGGCCTCCGTGAATGAAGCGCGAGCAATCAAGACTATCCTATATGATTTTTGTCGTCAGTCTGGTCAGACACCTAATCTCCACAAATCCTTCATTTACTTTAGCAAAAATGTGCCTACCCACATTAGGAACCAGATTAAAGGTATTTTCCCAGTGCCTGATCTCCCACCCAACACTATGCACCTAGGTCACCCCATGATTTTTAGCCACAGGGATAAAAACAGAGCCTATCAATTTATTTACAACAAATTCTTTGCCAAACTTGGTACGCTCAAAGCTAACAAGCTCAATCATGCTGGTAGATTACAGTACATTAAATCTGTGCTTTCTTTAATTCCCATTTATTATATGTCGACTGTCCTATTCTCCAAAGCTTTTATCGAAAAGATTAATACTATTATTAAGAGGTTCTGGTGGACAGGAGTTCAAGAAGAGCAAAGCACTAGTCCCATTGCATACCGATCCTGGGACGACATCTGCAAACTCAAGGAAAAAGGGGGTTTAGGAATTCGGGATATGGAAACTATCAACAGAAGCTTGCTTATTCACTCGGCTTGGAATATTGCTACCAATAAAAATGTTTTTCTTTCTGACATCCTAAAGGCTAAATATTATCCTAATGACTCTTTCTGGACTGCTCCTAACAAAAATCCCCGATCTGTTTATTGGTCCTCTATTATGCAGGTTCGGCACCATATCATTGCCAATTCAACCTATCAACTACATGCAGGCAACTCTTCCATTTGGTCATCACCATGGTCGCCTCTCTGGACTAACATCCACGATCACCTCATCACCCCGGTAGTCAACCTTCCCTTGCCAGCTAAAGTATCAGATTTGTGGGTGCAGGGAACCAAAACATGGGATCATCAGCTCCTATCAACTACTTTCTCCCACCAAGCGGTACAGATCATTGAAGAGACCACGGTAGTGCTCTCTGATCATGAGGATATTCTGAGGTGGACCCCTACCACTGATGGCCGATGCACCACCAGATCTGCTTACAGATACCTAGCTACTCAAGAGCCTCACATTCTTCCCACCCAAGGACCAAGGAGTATAAATTCTGAAGCCAACAATATCCTGCATAAGGTATGGAAAAGTAAAACAATCCCTCCCCTCCTTAAAACCTTCGCTTGGAGGTTGATTAGAAGGGCTCTAGCCACGGGAGAGAGAGCAGGGAGGTACTCCCCGCATATAGATCAACATTGTTCCTATTGTGGGAATATTGAAAATGACATTCACCTTTTCTTCCACTGCGATTTACTAAACAAGTATGGTCCACTGCCACTCCTCCAATGCCTACTAACATTATTGTTGCAGATGAAGATGGAGTTCAACAAGCTCTACCTCTCCTTATTACTAACAACCCATCAGACACTACTTTGCGTAAAACGCTTTTTACTCTTTGGTACATTTGGAAAGCCCGCAATGATAACCGCTTCCAAAGAAAAACATGGACTTCATTTCAGGTACATCAGGCGGCGTCAACACATATGCAGTCCCACCTTGATGCCAACTCTGCACTGATGCCATCTGATATCCAAAGCGAAAAACTTCTACAAGTTCAACATATAGCTGTCAACAACCAAACTACAGGGATCCCCAACCAAGGTATGGCGTTTTCAGTTGTAGGTGTCCCAAACACGCGGCTTCACCAAGCTGATCAACAAAACGTCCACTACCATCTGAACACAAGCGGTGACAATCCGATCAATGCAGCACATTACCAAGGTACAAATAATTTCCATGCAGGAACCAATACAGACACCATTCCGGTGTCCAACAATGCCACTTATATGGTGGATAGGTGCCTAGTCCTACTCCCTTCTCAGATTCCAGGAAATAGATGTTATGTAGATGCTTCCATTTAACCGGACCAATCAGTCTATACCCCTAGAGAAGCTGGGATTGGCATCTTCTTGGTCAATACACAAGTGCACCCCCCTCATAATATCTTCATCAAAGCAGCCATGAAGAATGCCTCTTCGGTCCTTATGGCAGAAGCGGCGGCTCTTGCCCTTGCGGCTGCAGTGATCAAGGCTTTGCAGTTGGATCATACTGCAATGCTTTCTGACAATCAGCAGCTTGTCCATTTCCTAAATGGACAAGATCAGGAACATCCACCTGACAGAGAGTTAAACCTTTTACTCAGTTAATTAAGACCAGCTTGCAGGGCATTGCATCATCTATAAAAAGGATCAGGCGTACACAAAACCAAATGGCAGATTTGCTCGCCAGACAAGCTCTTACATGTATTAGGGCCAATCAGATTACCTTCAACGGTGACTGTTCTTTTGCACCTCACGAGCAGGAGTGTCCCTTAATGACGGCACTTCACAATGTAACCGTTAACTCTGTAATGGTTCTAACAGCAAGTTGCTGTTAATTAATTTATTTTGGTTCCTTGTCAAAAAAAAACTCTAGTATAGACCCATTTGAGTGATAGGTGGAGTGGTAGAAGAGGTTACGTGCGAGGGCGAGGTCTTAGGTTCGAATCCCACTAGAAAATGCACGACTTGCGACTTAGCCAGTGGGCCTTCCCTAAAATTAAATCTTTTTTTCCCAATTTTTAAAACACGATTTCATATTTTCTATAAAAAACATTTCCACATGCGGTTACATAAGAGAGCCACCTGTGGAAATGTTTTCTACATGCGGCTCATAAGGAACTGCCTGTGGAATTGGTCCATTTCTACTGGACTCTACCACAGGTGGTGCTGAAAAACGCCAGTAGAAATAGATTACCAACCGCTTGTATAGTATGTCCCTGTACTAGTGTATGTTTTTGATCACGGAACAAGCAGACATGCAGAATATGTCTTGATCGGGTTGTTGCCTTGACATGAATTAAAAATTAAAATAAAAAATAATATAAACCATTACAAAGCCATACAATCTTCTTCATTTGCTTATGATGATTTAGCTAACGAATGCAAATATACATGCTTATCCAGCCTGTAACAACATGCATCATCATCTGATATCTCACCGTGTCTCTAGCTATAAAATGAGGCCACAACGTCCTGAGCATTTAGGCCGGATGCTTATGATGATCGAGAAAGATAGATTGCCTTTGCAAGTTCTTCGGGAAATTTATCTATGTTCTGATCATTAGCTAACGAGGTTGATGTATCACCTGCATTTTTTGGAGTATATTTTCTATACCTTTTAGGTGCAGTGGGCACATAATCAGGATTCCTATCACATTTTCTGAAGTCCTTGTCATCAAATTGGCCATGGTTCTCACGAATAAAGTCATGTAGGCACATTGGTGCAGCAACGATCATCTTTTTCTTATTCATTGGGTAACTTGGCATTTTAAGAACAATCCTCCACTTCATCTTCCACACACCAAATGAACGCTCCACCATATTCCGAATACTTGAATGCAAATGATTAAACTCTTGCTCACCTCTTGGTGTAGGACCCCTCCTCCATTCTGGCACGTGATACCTTTCACCCTTGTATGGTGACAAATATGCAGGCCTATTTGGATACCCGGCATCAACAACATAATATTTTCCTAAGTACAAGAAAAGGGTAACAGAGATTCATATACACAAATTATAGCCGCATATTTATGAACAAATTAGTGTAATCTATACATATATACGTACCTTGAGGGGGGTGTGGGAACTTGTCATGATAATATTCAATTGCATGAAAGAGCACACTTGTGTCATGCATAGAACCAGGCTGCCGAATAGATGCATATGAGAATTGCATGTCAAAATCAACAATAGCAAAAACATTTTGTGTTGATTTTCCACTTCGACCGATGTATCTAATTTGGTCGTTCGGAGGTGGGGTTGCTGAGATATGAGTACCATCTAGTGCTCCAATGCAATCTTTAAAATAAGGCATCATCCTCCTATCATTAGTAAGCCTAGAATGTGTTGTAGAGAAGTTTGGATCAATAGGCCTATGTAGTCCCTACACATGGAGATCAAACACATCAAGACCTCATCAAATTTTCGACTGATTGTCTCTGTAGAGTGCTTGAATATACCATGCAAAGCACTTATGGACGCGCCATGCCCATAAATTAGTAGAAACATGGCTAGTGACTATTGAATTCATGTGAAGTGATGACTCAAGACCATATGTACTAACTCACAGGTTATGTAGCATATCAAACAATGATGCATTCATTCTGAACATTTTATGAGATTCACCTGGAGTGTTTAGAACCTCCAATGTCCAACCATAACCTGACTGTGCTGGAGTTTTTATCTCGTTCTTGTCAAGATATGTCATGTAGTACTGGACCGCTAGAATTGCACAGCCAATCAATTTGTTTTTGGTTAGACTGAACACTTGCATAGTATTTGAAATCCATTCATCAGAATCACAATCATCTGTATCATCTGTCTCAGTACCTAACTGTGGTCTCCACACAAAAAAAACAACCACCATAAATAAACCAAATAAACATTACTAGTGCACCAAATAAATTTAAAAAGTATTCAACACATTACAGATGTTCCAAATGAATTAAAAGCATAATCTGGTCCAAATAGGAAGTATTCAACATTACAAACGTTCCAAATAAATTAAAAGCATAATATGGTCCAAATAGGAAGTATTCAATATTACAGATGTTCCAAACAAATTAAAAAGCATAATCTGGTCCAAATAGGAAGCATTCAACATTACAGATGTTCCAAATAAATTAAAAGCATAATCTAGTCCAAACACATCAATATTTGAATGGTGTTGCACTATTTATGCACATCATTTCTAGTCATCCACTCATGTATCTTCCTCAACCAATCAATCCTATCCCGAGGAGTTCTCAAAGTCATGAACATCTGTCTCTCAGCCCTCTTGGTAAAAAGAATAGTTGCAATGAAGTGCTCATTTGATCCTGGAGCAGCACCACACTCCACAACCAAGGCCATTACATCCTCTATGGAATACCCAGATCTAACTTCCCTCCTTGCAATGGACTCACAAGAAGCCGTGGTCCTCTCATTCATGTCCACTAGTTTCCTCATTTGATTCTGTAACCAATGCCTTGTACTTGTCTTTGGTTTCTTTCCTGTACTGTTAACAGCCTCTCCACTCCTCTTTCCCCTTGCACTACTAATAGGTGTCTCTTGTTCTGGCTCACTATCATCATCAGCTTCTTCTTCATCATTAACTCGAGAATTGTCACATGACAAACTTGCTAGGGCCGGTGCTACACCACTAGAAACAGACTAGCGATCATCTCCAGTGTTACGAAAGTCCTCAAACATAATTTCCAACTGCTCCACATTCTGCAGCCCTCTTTGCTTGAACCTAGAACTCCCCTTAATTTCCTGCGATGAGAAATTACAAGTGTGTCAGGTTCATCCCATTCAATACCAGTTTGATTGTTGCAGAGAAATTACAGAGAAGTTTGCAATAGAAATGTTTATGAAATGCACTTACTTTTACAATCTTCTTCCACCAGGCCTATGGCATCCGAATGTTCTTTTTCGATTTATCCCATCCAATATCAGTCTGATGGTTGCTGAGTTTCTTCCAAATAGCATAATCACCTTTCAACCTATCCCACTTGTTTTTGAACTGCAATCTAGTGTAATCACAACCAGTACTTTCTTTGAACCTCTTAATGACATTCTTGTACCTAGTCTTATTCAAGTGAGTGTTTGCCCGGTTTCCCTTTTGTACTTCATCAGCAAAATTCTCACAAACTATCCTAATATTTTCATCTGACCAATCGGAGAACAAAAAACCACTAGGTATTTTCATCCCATCCAATACTGGTTTCCATTTTCAGCATTATCCTAGCACATGGCATCAAAAATTGAGTACTGAACTACATAGCAAAGCAGCTCTAGGTAGTCTCTGAACTAATAAACTAGTTTTGACATTGGTAACTAAAAAACCAAGATAGACCACTAAAGCAAAAAAGAATTTTCAAGCACTAAAGCAAAAACTTTCAGGCACTACTCTATAGCCAAAAAAACTTTCTGTTGAACTCGAACTATTTAATTACCCGTACTACTACTAAAGCGTGCAGATTTCAAATGCATTAAGCTGACAAAGCTCTTAACTGAACCTAGCTCTCATATAACTTGAACAAGGTCATCTACTGCTATCGCCTGCTATATCTACTCAAGTTTACAATAGATATCATATATTCTAGTACTAAAGATGAGCATATATTCTAGTACTAAAGATTATTGTATATAGTCCTTGGCATATATTCTAGTTGACAACCTGTGCACACGTGCCTACTAGCTAGCTAATGGCAAATACATCAAAGCGTGAAGCTTTCAAATGCTATCATTCAGTTCACAGGGCCACACACAATCCGTGCAAGCATCATACCAATTGACAAGCATCATACAAATGAACCCTGTACAACTCAGAAAACAACAATTACCTTGAATCGGTGAGGTCAACAGTGTCCGGTTGGGGGGCAGCAGGAACAACAGGAGGCTTTTGTGAGCGTGCACCTCGACCACCTCGCCCACCTCGCCCGCCTCAGCCACCACGGCTAGGAGCAATGCGGTCATCTTCGACGCGTTCAGGTGTCGTCGTCTCCCTCCAGTCCAGACCAAAAAGAGCAGTCGCTGTAGCATTAAATCGTTGCCAACCAAAGCTGTCCCCAGCAGACGACGTGCCACCAGCAGATGACGTTCCGGCCGATAGGGGTGCGCCAGAGGACGAGCTAGGCCAGCCAATGGCAGCCGGGGGCACACCAGAGGAGGAGCCTGGCTAGCCGCCGCCGGAGGATGGGGGCACGCCAGTGGATGAGCTGGGCCACACTACTACAGAATGAGGCATTGGTCGATGCCCAAAATGGCCAAAAACCTCGGCCTTTTTGCGGCCCGGGGTTAAAGACCCCTTTAGCACCGGCCGGAGCCACGGGCCGAGGCAAACCCTTTAGCACCGGTTTGTGTTAAAAACCGGTGCTAAAAGGTAACCCTTTAGCACCGGTTTTTGCCCTAAACCGGTGCTAAAGGTCCGGTTTATAGGCCGGCTCCCTCCTCCCCTCTGCCCATTTGAAACCGAGAGCACCATTGTTGTTCTTGGAGCTTCTTCTTGCTTGTTCTTCATTTGTTCTTCATCTCCAACGCCCATCGTTGATCTTCTTCGACTCCGTCATCGTCTTTTCGTGCTTGGAGGTGACTAACTTCAGCCTTTCTTGTCTTTTTCATGTTGTTTTTGGCTTGTGATGTTCCCATCATTTTTTAGCTCAAATCCACTTTGTTATTTTGAATCATTCACATGAATTAGTATCCATATATATATATATCATATTTCATGGTTGACCTAGTTTTAATGTATTTTGCAAGAATGAATTATAGTATATTTTTATGATCATAGAAAGTAGGATAGTTCAAATTAATTAGTTTGTTAATATCACTTGATTTATTTTTATTACTACATATAATGTCCATTGTATCATACATGTTTACTAGTAAATGTGGAATTTATAATTGTTTAAAAATTGAGTATGGATAGTAGATGGCAACCGTGACCGGGTCTTCAGTCTCTCAACGGGTTCAAAAGCGATACCGTCCGGAACTCCCTCTCATTATTTGTGGCAAGTGTGGGCAGAAGATTTTGATGGAGTACAAAGTGTCGAAAGAGGGAGTAAATAAGGGTCGTATATTCTACAAGTGTCCAGATTGTAATGTGAGTTATTTCCAGACATTTGCTTATATATGTGCATATTTTTTAAAATGATATTAATTAAACTTTTGATTCTCTCTTTTAATTTCAGTGGGACGGTACCGGCGGATGTACAGGTTGGTACTGGGAGGAAGAATACATTGAACAAATTAAGAAATCTTTTGCACAGGTGGTTGAGGCTGAAGGTGGTGAGGCAGTGGGCCGACGAAAGAAGTTCAATGATGTTGATCAAGCGAATGATCTATCTATTATAGTTGGGATCGGACGCGAACTAATTATGTTGCTTAAGTGCATTTTAGTTTTGTTTTTTTTTTAATGCTAGTTGAGATTGTATTTGTTGTAGCCAAGCTTTCCTAAATTAATCAACTATGTATCTTAGACATGTTGTGCAATAAGATGAGAAACTATATGTGTGCATGGTTTTCATAATATATATGTTATCTTTAATGCAGATGGTAACACGTAATTGGATGTATAATGCCGATCGGCGCTCCGAAGAGTTCATTAATGGCGTGCACTATTTCTTAAGTGTGGCCGAGTCAAATAAGAGGGACGGTTTCATGTGCTGTCCATGTGCCGTGTGCAAGAATTTGACGAAATATTCTAACTCAAGAACTCTTCATTCACACTTATTAAAGTCTGGTTTCGTACCAAACTATATTTGTTGGACCAAACATGGAGAAAGCGGGATTATAATGGATGAAGGTGAAGAAGAAGAAGAAGAAGAAGAATTGGACCATGCCAATATTATTGCTCAGTACGGTGGCTTCAATGATGTTGCAATGGGGGGAGATAATGAAGAAGAGGTGGCGGCAGAAGATGATCGGGGCGATGATGCTTTTGGTGATGCCATCCGTGATGCACAAAGAGAATGTGAAAGTGATAAAGAGAAAGCCAAGTTCGAGCGCATGCTAGAGGACCACAGGAAATCGCTATATCCCACCGCTGAAGAGGGGCAAAAAAAGCTGGGTACCACACTAGATTTGCTGCAATGGAAGGCAAAGAATGGTACATCTGACAAGGCATTTGGGCAGTTATTGAAGATCATAAAAAAGATGCTTCCGAAAGGCAACGAATTGCCCACCACTACGTATGAAGCAAAACAGGTTGTCTGCCCTTTGGGATTAGAAATCCAGAAGATACACGCATGTCCTAATGACTGCATCCTCTACCGTGGGGAGGAATACGAGAATTTGGATGCATGTCCAGTATGTAAGGCATCACGGTATAAGATTAGACGAGATGATCCTGGCGATGTTGAGGGTGAAGAACGTCATAGGAAGAAAATTCCAGCCAAGGTTATGTGGTATGCTCCTATAATACTACGATTAAAACGTCTGTTCAGAAATAAGGACAATGCAAAGTTGTTGCGGTGGCATAAAGAAGACCGTAAGATAGACAATATGCTGAGACACCCTGCCGATGGATCCCAGTGGAGAGCGATAGACAGAGAATTCCCAGATTTTGCAAATGATGCTAGAAACTTGCGGTTCGCCTTAAGTACAGATGGTATGAATCCTTTCGGTGAGCAGAGCAGTAGTCACAGCACTTGGCCAGTTACTCTATGTATCTACAACCTTCCTCCATGGCTATGCATGAAGCGGAAGTTTATTATGATGCCGGTGCTTATCTAAGGACCGAAGCAACCTGGCAATGACATAGATGTCTATCTAAGGCCACTAGTTGAGGAACTTCAACTTTTATGGAGCAAACCAGGAGTTCGCGTGTGGGATGAGTACAAACAAGAGCACTTTGATCTGTGAGCATTGTTGTTTGTAACAATCAATGATTGGCCAGCTCTGAGTAATCTTTCAGGCCAGTCAAACAAGGGATATAATGCATGCACACATTGTTATGAAGACCTTGACTGTGTATTTTTGAAAAAATGTCGAAAGGTCGTGTACCTTGGCCACCGTCGGTTTCTTCCTGTGAACCACCTAGTACGAAAGAAAGGCAAGCATTTTAAAGGCAAGGCAGACCACCGGACCAAACCTCTCAATCGAACCGGGGATGATGTACTCGAAATGGTCAAGGATATAAAAGTGGTATTTGGAAAGGGACGAGGCAGCGAACCTATTCCCAAGGATGCTAAGGGACACGTACCCATGTGGAAGAAGAAATGCATATTTTGGGAGCTACCTTACTGGAATGTCCTAGAGGTCCGCAACGCGATCGACGTGATGCACCTGACAAAGAATCTTTGTGTGAACTTGCTCGGATTCATGGGTGTCTACGGGAAGTCTAAGGATTCACTTGAAGCACGACAAGACTTGCAGCGCATGAAAGAACGAGACAACCTGCA
>NC_012873.2:39867425-39887723 GCF_000003195.3 Sorghum bicolor
CTAAGCGGTGAACTTGCTCGGATCATGGGTGTCTACGGGAAGTTAAGGATCACTTGAAGCACGACAAGACTTGCAGCGCATGAAAGAACGAGACAACCTGCATCCAGAAAAGACAGATGATGGACGTCATTACTTAAGCCCTGCTAGCTACACTCTGAGCAAAGAAGAGAAGGAAAGCATGTTTGAATGTCTTAGCAGCATCAAGGTCCCATCTGGATTCTCCTCCAATATCAAGGGAATAATTAATGTGCCAGAGAAAAAATTCCTGAACTTGAAGTCCCATGACTGTCACGTTCTAATGACGCAATTGCTGCCGGTCGTTTTAAGAGGAATTCTACCTCCACACGTACGTCTAGCCACCGTAAAGCTATGTGCATTCCTCAATGCAATTTCTCAGAAGGCAATCAATCCAGAGCAACTAGCTACTCTGCAGAATGATGTCGTTCAATGTCTCGTCAGCTTTGAGTTGGTGTTCCCTCCATCCTTCTTCGATATCATGACACACCTCCTAGTTCATCTGGTCAAAGAGATTCGTATTCTCGGTCCTGTGTTCCTACACAACATGTTCCCCTTCGAGAGATTCATGGGTGTCCTAAAGAAATATGTCCATAGTCGTTCCCGGCCAGAAGGAAGCATTGCCAAGGGCTACGAAACAGAGGAGGTCATAGAGTTCTGTGTTGACTTTATTCCAGACCTTGACCTAATTGGCATTCCTGAATCTCGACACGAGGGCAGACTCAGCGGAAAGGGAACACTTGGGAAGAAAATATATATTGGTACGGGAAACGATTACTTCAATAAAGCACACTACACAGTTCTCCAGAACTCCTCATTGGTGGAACCATATGTTGAGGTACACAAAGATTTCCTACGGTCCCAGTGGCCCGGGAAGAATGAAGCTTGGATAATGCGTCAGCACATGGAAACTTTTGGCGATTGGTTGCGCAAAAAATGTCAAGGTGATGAAAACATTGATGAGCAGCTTTATTTGTTGGCCAGGCAACCATCATGGCATGTCCTCACATACAAAGGGTACGAGATAAATGGTAACACATTTTACACAGTTGGCCAAGATAAAAGGAGCACCAACCAAAATAGTGGTGTACGCGTGGATGCCACGGATCCAAATGGGAACAGACAAACATATTATGGACGCATAGAAGACATATGGGAACTAGTCTATGCAGCTAATTTTAAAGTTCCTTTGTTCCGGTGCCAATGGGTGAAGATGACCGGAGGTGGGGTAACAGTCGACAAGGAGTATGGGATGACAACCGTGGACCTTAACAATAGTGGGTTCAAAGACGAACCATTCGCCCTTGCTGCAGACGTGAGTCAGGTGTTCTATGTCAAAGATATGTCTACGAAACCAAAGAGAGGAAAAATGATGACCACTCAATCATCAATGAGCCAAAGCGCCACATTGTCCTTTCTGGGAAAAGAAACATTGTCGGAATTGAGGACAAGTCAGACATGTCAGGCGATTACGAAAGGGATGATCGAATTCCGCCCTTCATAGTCAACAAAGACCCAAGCATTCTGTTAAACAATGAGGATACTCCATGGTTACGGCAGGATCATAACCAAGGGTCATACGTCAAGAAGAAGTTCACTGTTGTGTCGGCTTGACTTTGTATGAAACTATATTTGAGAATTGTGAATTTTGATGTGTGTAACAAACTTTGTATATTTTATATATTGTCCATTTTTCCATTTGGATAATTTTGAGCCAATCCTAATTACATTTCTATAAAATCCAAGACGGGTTTTGGTCAAACTTGGTCAAACTTGGTCAAATAACAAACTAAATTACTTCAAATGAAAATATTTTGAATACCAAGTTGTTAGATATCTTCAAGATCTAAACTTTTTATATACACAACTTTTCCATTTGAGAAAGTCTAAGTTAACAATACCCACCAATTCTTGAATCTCACACAAACTATATGAAACTATATGTGTCAATTGTGGATTTTCAACTACACCTTCCCAAAACTTTGTCAAATGCAAAAATGGTCTATATATGAAATGTAGATTTTGATGAGTGGAACAATATTTGTATTCATGACTTTTCCATTCGAGACCATCTAAGGTTCCGAAACCGCTGCGTGGCTATGAGTTCTATGAAAATTCAAAATTCAGTGGTTCAAACTTTTCCAAATGAAAAGTAGAGCATTAGACAACATGTAGAACTTGATGAGTGTAGCAAACTTTGTATTCATGACTTTTCCATTTGGGACAATCTAGGGTTCGGTCAAAGGGTGTGTTCATCAAGATATATATTTTTATATGATTTTTTATTTGATGAAAATTATACCCAACTAGCATTCCTAGTAATAAATAACAAAAATAAAAAGTTTTACGTCAATATGATGTGAAAATAAATTTCCAGTTCATTGGATATAGTTTTTGTAAATTTATTGGAATAATATATTTTTGCATTAACAAAATACTAAACATTTCTTACAAAATCATTGCAAATTTTAAAAATACAATAAGATATTTAAGTTTAAAAATTTTCATGTGTACATTAAAACAAATTACAATATATGTCACTGTTTAAAAAACATTATGCAAAATATTTAATTTACTATACAATTTATAATATAAACTGTATATATAAACCAATTGAAAACCCCTAAACTAAAAAAATGGGCCTTTAGCACCGGTCCATACCACGGACCGGTGCTAAAGGGTCTGCCCCTATATATGTGCGCAGGAGCCCTGGATCCGGCAGTTCATCGTCTTCGTCTTCGTTCCAGCGCCTCCGGGTTCATCTTCGCCGCCGTCGTTTCGACTCCCTCGCCGCCGCGACCACCGTCTCCACCAGCGCCGCCGCGGCTCTCCACCAGCGCCGCCGCGGCCCTCCGCCAACGCCGCCGCAGCGGGCCACGGCCAGATCGAGCGCGCGGGCCACTGCACACATCATCTTCCCCACGCGCGATCTTCTCCGGCCGGCTGTGTGCTAAGTATAGATCGAGAACGCCGCCATTGATTAATTACGTATTCATATACACTAGACCAGAGAAATATATATATATATACACACAAAAAATATTACATATATATACATAAAAATATATACAAAAAATAATACTACAAATCAAAACACCATATATATATATATATATGTATATATGGTGTTTTGATTTGTAGTATTATTTTTTGTATATATTTTTATGTATATATATGTAATATTTTTTGTATATATGTATATTATTTTTTGTACATATATACACATATATATAGTTTGTATGTATGAATTATAATTGTTTGTATGTATGTATGTATTATTTTTTTAATATATTATTCTAGTATATATATATAGTATGTATGTATGTTTTATTTTTTTTATATATGTATTATTTTTTGTATGTATGTATATTATTTTTTGTACATATACACACACATATATAGTTTGTATGTATGAATTATAATTGTTTGTATGTATGTATGTATTATTTTTTTAATATATTATTCTAGTATATATATAGTATGTATGTATGTTTTATTTTTTATATATGTATTATTTTTTGTATGTATGTATATTATTTTTTGTACATATACACACACATATATAGTTTGTATGTATGAATTATAATTGTTTGTATGTATGTATGTATGTATGTATTATTTTTTTAATATATTATTTGTAGTAGTTTTTTTAGTATATATTTGTTGTATATTATTCTTGTATCATATTTTATTTTCTAGTGTTTTGTATATATTATTGTTTGTACTATATATTATTCTAGTATTGTTTTTTTATTCTAATGTATTACTTGGCTTAAAAGATCCTACTATTATTTTTAGAGCACTCCAACACTTTCATTTGTAGTAGTATTAGTGTATTTCTTATCTTATATAGAATATATATATGTATGGTTGCAGACATAGAAATGGCTGACCGTCCTCATGATGATCCTGATTATATGGAAGCTGCCATTCAAAATATAATCGACGACGGTAGTCAGTACTTTGTTGATTACCACGACATCATGCAAGGCAATCCTACTGAGCAACAAGAGGGCAATGCCCCTGAGCAACAAGAGGGCAATGCCCCTGAGCAACAACTTGTCGTGCAACAAGAAGAAAATACTGGCGAGGTATGTAAATGTAAACATATATAAATAATGCATCTCTTACATTAGGTTTTAGACTTATTACTTGGTTATTAATTTAGTATTTTTGTTTCTATATGTACGTGTAGCCTTCTGGATCGACCTCTACGGGGAGAAGCGTACCTCCACGAGGGCCAAAGAAGCCGTTGGAGGGCCGCTATGTAATCTCTGAGTTTGAGATAGCTACAGGCAGACCATTTGGTGAGCATGCAAATAAATATGTTAGTCACTGTGGATATCTTGTGAGAGATCAAATACCGATCAGTTGTCGTGAATGGAGAGAGAAGCGAGGTGCTCCTGAGATCAGTTTTGTCTCTGATCGTGACAAGGAGTTAGTTTGGAAAGCCGTCACAGACGTTTTCACCTTCGACACCAACGATGAAGAGTTGAAGGTGCGAATTTATGACTGGACTATGAAGAAGATGGCAGTACTCTTCCAGAATTGGAAGAAGTCTATGTACAATAAATATGTCAAGAAAAACGAGACTCCAGATTTCAACCTCAAGCAATATGTAAAGCTGAGGGCCTTCTGGGATGACTTTGTGCAGTACAAAACATCAGAAGAGGGCGAGGAACGAGCCAATAGAAACAAAGAGAATGCCAGTAAAAAGACATACCACCATCATATGGGATCAGATGGTTATAAGAGTGCTGTTCCCAAGTGAGACCGAATGGAACAGGAGATGCTTGCTAGGGGGGTCACACCCGAGACAATAGCAAAGAATTGGAGCGAGCGCTCCAAGCATTGGTTCTACGGTCATGGGGGAAGCGTGGACCCAGACACCGGGGCGCTAGTTTGGGGCCAAGAAATCTCTAGAGCAGCAGAGAGACTAGTCCGTGCACGAGAGGCGGTTCAGTCTGGTGAGTTCAGGCCTAACAGGGAGAAGGATGAACTCACCTATGCGCTTGAAAATCCTGAGCACGGTGGGCGTACGAGAGGCTATGGGGCAGTTCCGTGGCTGCAATCATTCCAAGCCGATCAAGATACCTACAGAAGCCACCAGAGAAAGAAGGATGAGGAGGCAGAGCGGATCCGCCGCCTGGAAGCTTTTGTTTTGCAGTCACAAGAGCGCGAGAAAGCTCGTGAAGAATGGATGCAGGCAGAGATTCAAAGGCAAGTGCAAGCAGCACTTAGTCAAATGACGAAAGGGCAAGGTACATCACAGCCTGAGGTCAATGTTAGCCCCCCAGGCCAGTTGAAAAGCAGCTGCGCATCCACGGAAGTACCAACCATTCAGGATGACACGAAGCTACACTTCCCCGTGGATGATGTTACAGAGGCTTTTACTACCTGTGAGCTGCATGTACCAGATGGGAATGCCACCAAAAAGGTGGCTATCGCTGTTGTCAACCCTATCGACCGAACGAGAACTCCAAGAATCCATAATCGACCAGTACCTGGTGGATATGCTAGCGTCTCGGTTGATAGGGTTGAGAAAGGTTGTGGCAATGTGCCACTAGACATAGAAGGGGGAGACGGAGAGAAGACCTTAGGTGAAGCTGAGAAGACATTTATTTGTTGGCGCAAGCGCTTCATAATTATTCCTTAGCATAGGTTTGTGTGTGATTTTACTTCTTATATTATTTATTATGTATTGAAATTTAAAAAAGTTTACTCACAAAACTTGTAATTGTTTTCTTTGCAGGGACTCCTCCAACCTAAGTCCAGTTCTCTCCCCAGCGTATCATAGTGCTGCGGGCGGTGACAATGCTGGATCTCCTCCAACACCTGCGGCGGCCACACCGACCCCGCCACCGCCTCCACCACGGTCTCCACCTCCTCCACCGAGATCTCCAACTCCTCCACCGCGTTCTCCAACTCCTCCACCGCGTTCTCCAACGCCAAAAAGATCGGCCCCACCCCCTCCACCGCCTGCACCGCCCTCTCCAAAGAGTGCACGGTCGGTCCCCTCGCCTCCGAAGCGAGGTAGTAAGAAGCGGTCCGCCCAAGAAGGACCGAAGTCATCGGTCCCACCTCCAAAGAAGGCTGCCTCAGCAAAGAGAGCTAAGACGCCAGAAAAATTACCTTACGAAAAGAGTGAAGAGGAGGTAATTGCTACATCCAAAGCTGAGGTCCAACAATTTTTTGATAAAATAAAGGAGGATAGGAAAAAACGGCTTAACCCAGAAAAGCCGTACTTTTATGTGAAGCCATCGGAACTGAGGCAGAAGGTGGCGGACCATCAAAAGAAGCAACGCGAAGCTCAGAAAAAGCCAGCACTTTCGGACTATGAGCGGTCTCTGGTCAAGTCTTCACAGCCTAAGAAGAGAGTAGGAAAGGGGGTCCCACAGCTCGGAGAAGTATCAAAACCGGTGCCCCCTTTGATTGTGCCAAATCAATACGGCTCAAATGAAGACTTGATGTCAAAGAAATCCTTAGCGTTGTCTGAGCTAGACTCGCTTGAGCATTACTTTGGACAGAGCGGTTTAAATATGGAAGAAATTGCCGCCATTCTTGGATGCCAAACATTTGAAAAAGCCGAGGTAGTTGATCAATGGAGGGCAAGATATGAACCGGGCAGGAGTCTATTCGACCCTAAGCGTTTACACGAGCTCGGCACACAAATGTTTGCAATAAACAAATGGTGCATTGAGGCGTCTAAAAGGGGAGAGAATTGGATTTCTGTTCGTATTAGACAACATCACTACTTCCGTGGAGATGACCTCATATACGTGCAGTTCGAAGAATTGCACCAATTATGTCACCTCGACGCTCTTGACAAATCAATTGTCAGCTGCTTTTGTCTGTAAGTATTTTTTTCTTTTTATTATACTTCTAACTTCTTTAGTTACATGTATATAATCCTTACACACTTAGAATTTGTATGTATATATGCAGGCACCAAATGAGAGAGCTCAGAATGAGAAATGACAATAGTATTGGGTTCGTTGACCCTTATATTGTTTTCAAGGCTCCGCAGGCAATGTGGACAGCAGATCATGAGACAGAAGTATGCACCAATCTTATGAGGTTCTTTGTGAACCAAAAATAAAAACAAAAAATACTCTTCCCTTCAACTTCGAGTGAGTTATATAGTTATTAAGTGCATGCATATTTTATTTTACATTATAGGACTGACTATATATATATGTGTGTAAACAGCTTTCACTGGATACTCATGGTTATTGAAATTCCCAAGAACCGGTTGATAATCTTCGACTCAATGAGAAAACCACAAGAAAATTATCAACAAATGGTAAACATTATTCAAAGGTACGTAATGTCGATCTCAGCTACAAAAATATCATAATATGACTCTGTAATTATTAGTTCACGATCCACAGTGGTTGTGTATAGGGTTTGGGAAAGATTCATTGACCGTGAACATCTCAGTGGATGTAAAGCGCCGCTTAACATAATACATCCACAAGTAAGTTCTACTAGCTAACAAACTTTCGCTAACTTTTAGCCTTATTGTCATGGTCGTGAATATTTTTATATATATATCGTACGGTGGTGTTAAAGACAAGAAGGGGGGAACAATCTATGTGCATATTACGTGTGCAAATTCATGATGGCACAAGTCAATCAAACACCCACAGAGACGCTCAGAGTACGTTACATGTCTCTTTTCATTATCTCTTGAATTATATTGAATAACTTAGATAACTAATACCTTTTTTATTTATTTCAAATTAAAGACGGAATGGCTGAGGGAAAAGGTCCTACAACAAGACCGAATCAAAGCTATCCAAGAGACGATAGCAGGATTTCTCCGCGACCAAGTGATCAATCCAAACGGCGAGTTTCACTTCAACGGCAACGAAACTCTTATTCCAAACAACGATGATCATTTGTATCGTTTGTAGACATTGGGAGAAAAAACTCTATGTATATATGTGTTACGAATTTTGTACATATAAAACTATATATATATAAAGCTTTTTACATATCTATTTAATTTTTGATGTGGTCTATTCATTTTATTATAGGCAAAGCTTAATTATTAAGCTAAGCCTATAATTTTCATTTATATATGCTTAATATGCGTGTAATATAAATATATTATTGTATCAGCAAAACATGTATTGAAAAACCTATTATTATATATTATATATAAACAATAAACAGAACCGAAGAAGTGAACCAAAAAAAAAGAAAAAGAAACCCTTTAACACCGGTTCGTAATACCAACCGGTGTTAAAGGGTCCTGCAACGTGGCAGCCCTGGCAGGACCCTTTAACACCGTTACCAACCGGTGTTAAAGGGGGGGGCTTTAGCCCCGGTTGCCCGAACCGGGACTAAAGGGTGGGCCTTTAGTCCCGGAAGGGCAGCACCGGCTCGGGAACCGGGGCAACAGGCCCTTCCCGACCGGTGCTAATGCCCGAACGTGTGGCAGTGCCACCCAACACCGGGCCAGCCGCCGCTGGACCAAGAGCCGACACCCGGGGGTGGGCGAGCTGCTGCACCTTGCTAGCTGTTGCCGAGCCAGCCCGCGCCAGCCAGGGGGGTTCCATGACCCGAGCCAGGCCAACCGCTGCTGGTTGGGGCAGCACCATGCCCCACGCTGAGCCAAGATCCACTGACCGGTGGAGCGCCAGCAGCCGCTCCGGACCAAGATCCACCAGCTTGGGAGACACCATGACCTGTGCCAGGCCAAGCACCACCGGCCAGGGGTGCACCAAGGGTCGCTGGTCCAAGAAGCTCCGGCCGATGGACCACTTGTGAGAAGAGTAGAGAAGGGCGTCGTCGATGAAACGATTGGATCATCTTCAAGGATTCCTGATCTATCTGCTTGCCTTCCGGACTCGCGTTCCGGCGAGGGCTCACCCATGGTCGGCGGCGGCGCTGGCAGAGGGAGGGTTACGGGAGAGAGGAGTGCAAGACGGATGGAGTCGGGTGGAGAAGGGGGCAATTTGTGTAATTTCTCTTAGACTCAAGGGGCAGCGCAGTGGAGGCTCAGGGAGAGAGCTGGGAGAGGCTACTTTTTTCAGCTTCCTCCCAACTCACCTCTTTGCGAGAGGAGAAGAAAAACAACTTCATCCATAAAGCTGTTTTAGGAAAAGATGTTTGGCAAGAAAAAAATGTCACAACAGCTTATGAAGCTGTTGTGAGCTGTGCCAAACAGACCCTTAAGCCTTGTTTAGTACAGCTCAACTTCACTAGTGAAGTTGTTTTTCTGAAAACCAGCTTCACCAACAGCTTTCTAAGTGGAGCTAAGCTGTTTTAAAAATAGTGCATGGAAAAATAGCTTCACCAACAACTCTTGAATGATTGATGGAAGATAATAGTCCAATATACCCCTGCCACTACCGCTTATGGATCAAGCAGACTAGGAAAATATCACATACATCTCTTTGATCACGGAACAAGCAGACATGCAGAACATGTCACGGACATGTCTTGATCTGGTTGTTGCCTTGACATCAATTAAAAATTTAAATAAAAAATAATATAAACCATTACAAAACCATACAATCTTCTTCATTTGCTTATGATGATTAGCTAACAAATGCAAATATACATGCTTATCCAGCCTGTAACAACATGCATCATCATCTGATATCTCACCATGTCTCTAGCTATAAAATGAGGCCACAACGAGCTGAGCATGTAGGCCGGATGCTTATGATGATCGAGAAAGATAGATTGCCTGATAGGTTACCGATATGAATTGGTACGAGGGTGACCCGATCTTCACGACAGTAGATCAAAAGAACAAGGATAACTTGCTGCGAACAGCGGGTAACTAGCTTTATACTTGACAAAGGTTGGATGCGACCAAGCGACGGGGAGAGAGGCACCGAAACTACAAAGACTTCGACTCGATCTCCAAACGACCGCAGAACCATAATCCGTAACTAATCCACACAATACGGCGCAGCCGAACAGAAACCGTAGAGCACGAAGTAGGAGAACTCAGAGGATTCACTTCACAAGTCTATGAAGAACAAGGAAGAACAAAGGTTGAGTAAGGCACTCAGCAGTACAGCTGCAATATCATGTAGTTTATCAAATGATCAAAAGGTTCCTAATAGCTTAGAGGTAGGGGATATTTATACTAGCAACAACCCTGCTAGATGGGTATGAAAACAAAATAGAATTTATGAGGGAAGGCAATGTGAAAGGTCCCCTCGGAATGGATTCCCGAACTGGCTTCACGTGACTGTTGGCCTCCAGAGCAGTTTCGAATAAACTGACCATAACTTCTTATTGGGAAGTCCAAATGACGAACCACTTCTGGGTGTGAAACTAGATTCCAAGAGCTTTCTAGCAATGTATGCTATGCACCACGAAACATTGTAGATTGGTACAGTTTTGCACGGCAAGTTGTACCAACATTCTGTCATGATAGAGTGTTGACCTTCTGAGCAGTCTTGACTAATCCAAGCATAACTCTTGATTGCGATGTCCAAATGAAATGAGACTTGAGGCATTGGAAAGCAGACTCGACAAGCTTTCCAACAAGTCCTCATGGGCCTTCATAGATTTTGTGAGTAAAATATTATGAAGATTTCTTTGCACTGGTCCGTTCTTGACTTCCAATGGTCCGTTTTTGACTCTCTGATCCGTTTTGTAGTGTCTTCTAGGACTTGCACTGGTCCGTTCTTCAGGGTCTGATTTATCCTTCTCTTATTCTATATACCTAAGTACAATCAAGGTAGAACACTTAGGTAGTATATAATTCTCATTAATATTAAAATGAATCTTACAAAGTAGCGCGTGGACCTCTTGTTGTAGCTTCTTTGCATGACTACGTGTAACCGGTCCATCGATGACTTGGGATGGTGTCGGTGTAGGTAAAACTTGAGTAGTTGTAGCTTGACTCAGAGCTTGTGACATCTTGCTTGTTGGCATGGTCATATCATCCTCACCCTCTTGAAAAGGAGTCATCCTCGACTCTAACTCTTGTGATCCAAAGAGTTGTGCTAGGCCATCGGTTTGTAATGTTGTGATAATATCACAATCTTCTTGTTCCATGATAGGAAGGTGTTTGAATCTATAATCATATAAACCAAGTAGTAGCCTTGTATGTGGAAACCTAAATGATTTGGTATTAAGTTTAGCTTTCACCTTGAGTGGATGCTTGAATGTTGATTGTCTTGGTATGGTCACATCATCCTCCCTCCCTTCAAGAAAAGTCATCCACGACTTTGTTTACCTGAAAATAGTTTAGACAAAATCGAGGGTGGATGTACTTGATAATTCTAATAATCATTCCATTTGTTTTGTTCATTTGTTCCATTATGAATTATTTTTGCATTATTTCCTTTTCCATGTAAGAAACATTCTCTCAACTTTGGTGAACCTGCAAACAGTTTAAATGATGGCAGCACCAAAATTTCTTCCAATCCAATCATTTGTTTTATCTTTAGAAGATCAAACTTTTCATCAAATACATGTTGAGAACTAATGTTATTCCAAAAATTATTGTGGCCGCAAAATTTATTCAAGGGTATAGAAGTATAATTTTTAAACTCAATGCTCAAAGGTGTGGATGAACAACTTTTCGGTGTATAGGCTTTGCTTTGCACAAGATTTCTAACTTTAAGTGGATGGTACGAACATGCTGACAATATGAATTGATCGAAACCATATGCACCAAGCATTTGTTGCATCTTAAAAGATGTCTGACTTTGTTTATCTCTCAACATTTTTGAGTCTAAATCAGCAAGCTTGTTATATGTTACACAAATGGCATGAACCTGGAAGGTATCTACAACATGTTCTCCAATCAAGACAAAAGTAAACTGGAAGCTATGAGTAGTATTTAATGAACTCAAAGATGTTATGTTAGAAATTTTCTTAAGCATTTGTTCAATATTGATAGGCATGTTAAGCATAGTATAACACAAACATTCAAGAGGAGATATCCTTGTAAACAAATCAGCACAAGTAACCGACTGGATGAGGTGTTATTTGTTGTTATATGAAGTGTTGCAAGGATCATTCATAGCACAAAAACTCTCATCAAAAAGAAATTTAGCACTTGTATCAACATGAGTTCCAGTCAAATCAGCACAAATGTTTTGGTTATGTTTTATTGCTAAAACAGTGATACCACAAGTACTCAGTATGTGTTGAACAATCAGACTTGATTTATTTTTTATGTATTTTATATCCAATGATTCTACATGTACCAAGGTTTGAATCTCTGAATTTTTACCTTCATTGTTGATCTTAGATGGTTTTGATGAATTAACTAAAGGGTTGAGAAATGTGCAGACATCTCTTAGATGTATGAGTATTGAAACATAATGCATCGTATCAAACATATGAATGCAAATCATCATGTATATGAACCATATCAAACCATAGAAAAGATCATATATGATTGAACTTTGGTTATCAACTTGCAAACTTTCAGCACACGGGTGAACATGTGAAATAATCAAATCAGTGCAAATATTTTGTGTATGGTTAATCCCATTTGAACCATATGTATTATCATATTTACTTGCCATTTTATTTTGCAAACTCAAATCTGATTTATTTTCAATAACTTTTAGACTTTTTGGTGGTGCAAGTACCAAGGATTGCACCTCTGAAATCTTACTGTCATCCATGTCATGGTTCAGGTTTTGGGAAACACACAATGGGTTTAGTTGAATGGCTACCTTCTCATTTCGCTCAACAAGTATGGTGTTGTCTTGAGCATCCATTTCTTCCCTATTCTCATCACCAACCTGCATATTTGGAAAGACAAAACTAGAAGTAGAGATGAGAGTGTTAGTTTCAAATATATTCTCACTTGGCCTGCATTCTAAATATCTATTTTTGTGTGGTGTATCCATCACACTCTCATTGTTGACACTCTTAACCTTATAGTGGGTGGAATCACTCAACTCACTTTTGTTTTCACTCTCTCTCATTTTGGCAATGTGGCTCTCATTCTCACATAGGTTTTGATGCACAATTACTTCGACGTCTTGTGAAGCCACATTTGCATATGTATCGTTGTCATCGACAATCACTTGTTCTTCCTCGTCGAAGATTGGGGGCTGATCATAATTCACAACATCATTTTCTTCATGAACCTGTATCGCAAAAGGAACAAGAATAGAAGGTATTATGATGTTAGAAGTAAATAATTCCTCACATGATTCATCTCTTTTTTTCTCTCAATTTTTGTGGATCACTCTGAAAGCCCAAGTTTGGTTTTGGTAATTAATGACACCAAGTTGCTAATGCCTTGTGTTTAAGTGATTTGAGTTAGGCATAGCAACACATGTGATGAAGGTGCATGGTGGCATGGAAAGGTGGCTACATGAATACAAAGAGATGAAGCACGATGTAGAGATCATGATGACAGACAAGGGAGAAAGTGAACAAGGCAAAGGTATAAACATAGGATTTTACTTTTGCCGGTCTAAGATGAGTAGAGAAGTGATTGACCGGGTTTAGGATAGATAGCCGACTATCAAGAGGGGAAATCACGGTCATCTCTCGAATCAAGTGCTACTAGGTCCATATCTTAAGCATATGCATTAGGATCTAGTAAAGTGCTAACTTAACTCCTTTGGTGAAAATGTTTGTGAAAAGCTAACACACGTGCACTTTGGTGGTGGACACTTGTTGGTGTTAGCACATTTACAAAGGAGGTAGAGTTCCTAGGGTTGAGAGGGGTGTGGGTTCCTCTCTCCCTCCCGCCGAGCTTGCGAGGCGGGATTCGGCGCTTTTGAGAAAAATAAGAGTATATTTTCTATTGCGCCGGTGGGAAGTTTGGTGAAGTCGCGGGAGTGTTGTTCTCTTTGAGAAACACTCACCGGACGCTGAGTGCGGAGGCACCGGACGCTGGCCTCAGCGTCCGGTGTGCTTGACCCTGCTAGGGTTGAGCACCGGACACACTCTGGTAGCGTCCGGTGGTTAGCGTCCGGTGTGAGGGGTTTTTGTAACCCTCTCTGCGTACGAGTCCGGTGAGCACCGGACCGTCCGGTGCCCAGCGTC
Source organism: Sorghum bicolor (assembly GCF_000003195.3). NCBI lineage: Eukaryota > Viridiplantae > Streptophyta > Magnoliopsida > Poales > Poaceae > Sorghum > Sorghum bicolor. The sequence goes on from NC_012873.2 coordinate 39,881,436, forward strand.
CGGTGAGGTCGCGAGTTTGACACCCTCTCTGCGCACGAGTCCGGTGAGCACCGGACAGTCCGGTGTGGACTTGCAGAGCGTCCGGTGGTCCGCAGGTGACCGTTAGAATCTGACACGCGAGATTCAAAGAGGACACGTGGCCAACTCCAGTGCACCGGACGCAGGGAGTCGAGCGTCCGGTGCTCACTTAGTAGCGTCCGGTGCCCCCGATTTCAGCCCAGTGAAAGTGGCCAACGGCTAGTTTCTTTGAGGGGCTTATAAATAGAAGGGTGGCCGGCTTTGGGAGGCTCTCTCTTGCACATTTGATTACTTGAGGTATACATTGAGCTAGAGAACACTCCCTCCACTCATCTCCTTGCTTGATTGCTCATCCTAGTGAGATTGAGTGAGATTCAAGTGCATTGCTTTGAGAGTTGCATTTAGTGGCACTTGATTCTTGAGTTTGCTGCGGATTTCTTGTTACTCTTGGGTGTTTCCCGACGCCCTAGACGGCTTGGAGCAGCGGTGGTGTTGAGCTCGTGATTGGAGATTGTTTCGAGCCTCACCAAGTGATTTGTGAGGGGTTCTTGAGCCTTCCCCGCGGGAGATCGCAATTGGCTACTCTAGTGGATTGCTCGTGGCTTGGAGGATCCCCATCTTGTGAGTGGATGTGCGGCACCCGCTGAGGGTTTGGCTTTGGATTGCCAATTAGCTCGTGATCCATCAAGTGGGTGTATCGCCACAACGAGGACTAGCTTGCCGGGAAGCAAGTGAACCTCGGTAAAAATCTTGTGTCATCCCTTGCCGAGGTCTCTCTTGTGATTGTGTACGTGATTGATTGGATATATCTCATCCCTACAACGTCGGTATAACAATCACTCTCCTCTCTCTACTTACTTGCCTACCTTGTTAGTTTAGCTTGTGTAGCTTAGTTCTTGCTAGTATAGAGTTGTTGTGTTGCCTTCTCTAGTTGTTGTGTTTTAGTGTTTAGCTTTCTTGTTAGACTTGTATAGGTGGCTTGCATAGCTTAGTTGTGCTAGTGCTAGAATAGCTTCGCCTTTTGTTTTACTAATCAACTTGTCTAGTTGAAGTTTGTAGAAAATTTAAATAGGCTATTCACCCCCCCTCTAGCCATTTGGACCTTTTACACTCTCACATAGAATTTTGTGGCTCTCCTTAAATATTGTGGAATCTCTCATCTTCTTATTTTGAACTCTCTCTCACTGAATTTTGGTTGGTGCCACTCTTTCTCACGTATGGTGGAATGTCTCATCTTTTCCTTTTGATTTCTCTCACTGAATTTTGGTTGGTGGCACTCTTGCTGAATTTTTCTTTTGGGGGACACACAGTAATCTTCATCATCAATGAGCACACGGGGGCGAATGCTATGCCCACGAGCACCTCCTCCATGTTGTCCACTGTGGCCAAAGAGACCATGGCGAGAGTTGGCTGAGCTATGTTGTTTAGTCCAACCATGCACCACAGGAAGACGTTCATCAAACATCTTCTCCATGGCCTCCACTAGTGAGTTTTGCAGTTGGCGTAACTCAGCCCGCGAAACTGATGTTTTTTTTCTCCATATCGACCACCACGAACGCTCGAATTGGATCCTGGCATGTTAGCACTTATGCAAGATATAGTGGAATGGGTAAATTTATAGAATCACACAACCTCACCTCTTACTTACCAATGCTTTTTCCTCTTCTCAAGGACAGTGAATTGTGCTAGTATAGCAGCTCAACAGAAGTGATTCCGAGGTCGCAAGGATTACGAGTCGAATGTCCTGGTTTCAGTTTTGGGTGGAGCTATAGGTGGCTAAACAAGGGAGGCTACGGTACTGAAAATCAAGTGGTTTGATGTGCTCAAAAGATATAATATTGCTGGTATATAAATCATCAAGAATCTGAATGTGTAAACTGAATTTTCAGTGTGCAAACCGCAATATAACCCTTTTCCTCTTCTTTTACTTTTCTTTTGGATCTTTCTATCTTTTTTTCTAAACTTTTTTTTTCTCTGATTTTTTTAACTCTTTTTTTATACTAACAGGGGTGCGGATACAAATGAAACACGATACAAAATATATAAAGATGGTGACTAGCAACTTGACCAACACAAAAACACAAGATAACAGTACCGACAAAGGTCTATAGGTGATGAACAAAACAGTAGCAAATGATAGATAAACTAAAGGTAGATATGTGGATGAACTAAAGGTGAGACCTACCGTGACAACGAAAGCTTTGATACCAGTTGATAGGTTACCGATATGAATCGGCACGAGGGTGGCCCGATCTTCACGACAATAGATCAAAAAGAACAAGAATAACTTGCTGCGAACAGCGGGTAACTAGCTTTATACCTGACAAAGGTTGGATGCGACCAAGCGACGGGGAGAGAGGCACCGAAACCATGAAGACTTCGACTCGATCTCCGAACGACCGCAGAACCACAATCCGGAACTAATCCACACAATACAACGTAGCTGAACGAAAGCCATAGAGCACGAAGTAGGGGAACCTAGAGGATTCACTTCACAAGTCCATGAAGAACAAAGAAGAACAAAGGTTGAGTAAGGCACTCAGCAGCACGGCTGCAATATCATGTAGTTTATCAAATAATCAAAAGGTTCCTAATAGCTTAGAGGTAGGGGATATTTATACTATCAACAACCCTGCTAGATGGGTATGAAAACAAAATAGAATTTCTGAGGGAAGGCAATGTGAAAGGTCCCCTCGGAATGGATTCCCGAACTGGCTTCGCGTGACTGTTGGCCTCCAGAGCAGTTTCCAATAAACTGACCATAACTTCTTATTGGGAAGTCTAAATGACGAACTGCTTCTTGTGTGTGAAACTAGACTCCAAGAGCTTTCCAGCAATGTATGCCATGCATCACGAAACGTTGTAGATTGGTACAGTTTTGCACGGCAAGTTGTACCAATATTCTGTCACGACAGACTGTTGACCTTCTGAGCAGTCTTGACTAATCCAAGCATAACTCTTGATTGCAACGTCCAAATGAAATGAGACTTGAGGCATTGGAAATCAGACTCCACAAGCTTTCCATCAAGTCCTCATGGGCCTTCATAGCTTTCGTGAGTAAAATTTTATGAAGATTTCTTTGCACTAGTCCGTTCTTGACTTCTACTGGTCCGTTTTTGACTCTCTGGTCAGTTTTGTAGTGTCTTCTAGGACTTATACTGGTCCATTCTTCAGGGTCTGATTCATCCTTCTCTTCTTCTATATACCTAAGTACAATCAAGGTAGAACACTTAGGTAGTATATAATTCTCCTTATTATTAAAATGAATCTCACAAAGTAGCGCGTGGACCTCTTGTTGTAGCTTCTTTGCATGACTATGTGTAACCGGTCCATCGATGACTTGGGATGGTGTCGATGTAGGTAAAACTTGAGTGGTTGTAGCTTGACTTGGAGCTTGTGACATCTTGCTTGCTGGCATGGTCATATCATTGCCTATGCAAGTTCATCGTGGAATTTATCCATGGTCTGATCATTAGCTAACGAGGTTGATGTATCACCTGCATTTTTTGGAGTATATTTTCTATACCTTTTAGGTATAGTGGGCACATAATCAGGATTCCTATCACATTTGCTGAAGTCCTTGTCTTCAAATTGGCCATGGTTCTCACGAATAAAGTCATATAGGAACATTGTTGCAGCAACGATCATCTTTTGCTTATTCATTGGGTAACTTGGCATTTTAAGAACAATCCTCCACTTCATCTTCCACACAACAAATGAACGCTCCACCACATTTCGAATACTTGAATGCAAATGATTAAAGAACTCTTGCTCACCTCTTGGTGTAGGACCCCTCCTCCATTCTGGCACGTGATACCTTTCACCCTTGTATGGTGACAAATATCCAGGCCTATTTGGATACCCGACATCAACAACATAATATTTGCCTAAGTATAAGAAAGGGTAACAGAGATTCATATACACAAATTACAACCGCATATTTATGAACAAATTAATGTAATCTATACATACATACATACGTTGAGGGGGGTGTGGGAACTTGTCATGATCATGTTCAATTGCATGAAAGAGCACACTTGTGTCATGCATAGAACCAGGCTGCCCAATAGATGCATATGTGAATCGCATGTCAAAATCAACAATAGCAAGAACATTTTGTGTCGATTTTTCACTTCGACCGATGTATCTAATTTGGTCCTTCGGAGGTGGGGTTGCTGAGATATGAGTACCATCTAGTGCTCCAATGCAATCTTTAAAATAAGGCATCATCCTCCTATCATTAGTAAGCCTAGAATGTGTTGTAGAGAAGTTCAGATCAATAAGCCTTATGTAGTCCTTACACATGGAGATCAAACACATCAATACCTCATCAAATTTTCGACTGATTGTCTCTGTAGAGTGCTTGAATATACCATGCAAAGCACTTATGGACGTGCCATGCCCACAAATTAGTAGAAACATGGCTAGTGACTCTATAGAATTCATGTGAAGTTATGACTCAAGACCATATGTACTAACTCACAGGTTATGTAGCGTATCAAACAATGATGCATTCATTCTGAACATTTTATGAGATTCACCTGGGGTGTTTAGAACCTCCAATGTCCAACCATAACCTGACTGTGCTGGAGTTCTTACCTCATTCTTGTCAAGATATGTCTTGTAGTACTGGACTGCTAGAATTGCACAACCAATCAATTTGTTTTGGTTAGACTGCAACACTTGCATATTATTTGAAATCCATTCATCAGAATCACTATCATCTGTATCATCTGTCTCAGTACCAGACTGTGATCTGCACACAAAAAAAACAACCACCATAAATAAACCAAATAAACATTACTATTGCACCAAATAAATTAAAAAAGTATTCAACACATTAAAGATGTTCCAAATAAATTAAAAGCATAATCTGGTCCAAATAGGAAGTACTCAACATTACAAAAGTTCCAAATAAATTAAAAGCATAATATGGTCCAAATAGCAAGTATTCAATATTACAGATGTTCCAAATAAATTAAAAAGCATAATCTGGTCCAAATAGGAAGCATTCAACATTACAGATGTTCCAAATAAATTAAAATTATAATCTAGTCCAAACACATCCCGAGGAGTTCTCAAAGTCATGAACATCTGTCTCTCAGCCCTCATGGTAAAAAGAATAGTTGCAATGAAGTGCTCATTTGATCCTAGAGCAGCACCACACTCCACAACCAAGGCCATTACATCCTCTATGGAATACCTAGATCTATCTTCCCTCCTTGCAATGGACTCACAAGAAGCCGTGGTTCTCTCAATCATGTCCACTAGTTTCCCCATTTGATTCTGTAACCAATGCCTAGTACTTGTCTTTGGTTTCTTTCCTGTACTGTTAACAGCCCCTCCACGCCTCTTTCCCCTTGCACCACTAATAGGTGTCTCTTGTTCCGGCTCACTATCATCATCAGCTTCTTATTCATCATTAACTCGAGAATTGTCACATGACAAACTTGCTAGGGCCGGTGCTACACCACTAGAAGCAGACCAGTGATCACCTCCAGTGTTACGAAGGTCCTCAAACATATTTTCCAACACTGCTCCACATTCTGCAGCCCTCTTTGCTTGAACCTAGAACTCCCCTTAATTTCCTGCGATGAGAAATTACAAGTGTGTCAGGTTGATCCCATTCAATACCAGTTTGATTGTTGCAGAGAAATTACAGAGAAGTTTGCAATAGAAATGTTTATGAAATGCACATACTTTTACAATCTTCTTCCACCAGGCCTCTGGCATCGGAATGTTCATTTTCGATTCATCCCATCCAATATTTTCTCGAATACGCAGGAGGACTGCGTATCATTGTATTAATAGAAGGAAAAAGGAACCGTACAGAGACTCCGCACTCAAACACAAACTCTCTCACACAAAGACTCACACACACACACACACACACGCAAGGACACAAACTAAACCCCACTCACAAAACTGACAGAAAAGAAACGCCTAAGGCAAGGAAAGGACCTGACCAGGGCCCCCAAAAGCCCCTCTGACCAGGGCCCCCAAAAGCCCCTCCCTAACCGACACCCCGAGCTGGGTTCAGGGACAGCCCCTTGGCCCTAGACAACGACCAAAGCAGAGCTTCCTCCCGAGCAAGAGTCAGAGCTATGGACAGATTTGGGGTGGCTCCATTGAAGACACAGTCATTTCGATGCTTCCAGATGGTCCTGGCGCCTAAGATGGTAAGAGAATTCAAACCTTTTCGCCCATCTCCGCTGGTTGCCAAATCCATATTGTCCCACCAGACTTCAAAGGAGGAGTCGGTAGGCTGCG
>NC_012873.2:40866079-40868623 GCF_000003195.3 Sorghum bicolor
AAATATAGACATCATGCATCTTTGAAAAGAAGCTGGTGCATTACATAACCCAAAAGACATTCTACGGTAAGCATAAGTTCCATACGGGCATGTAAAAGTGGTTTTGCTTTGATCATCACGATGGATCGGGATCTGATGATACCCTGAATATTCATCTAAGAAACAAAAGAACGAATGGTTTGCTAATCGCTCTAGCATCTCATCTATGAAATGTAAAGGAAAGTGATCCTTTCTTGTGGCTTTGTTTAGTTTTCTATAGTCTATCCACATCCGCCATCCTGTGATGGTGCGTTGCGGAATTAGCTCATTCTTTTCATTCATAATGACAGTCATGCCTCCCTTTTTAGGCACAACTTGAACTGGGCTTACCCACTCACTATGCGGCACAAGATATATAATCCCTGCATGCAGCAACTTTATAACTTCCTTTTTAACTACCTCTCTCATAGTGTTGTTAAGTCTACGTTGGGGTTCTCGAGAAGGTGAAACAGAAGGATCTGTTGGAATACGATGGGTACAAATCATAGGGCTGATTCCTGTAAGATCTTGGAGTGAGTAGCCGAAAACTGAGTGATGTTTCTCAAGAATGGTCATTAATCGTAGAGTTTGATCGTGGGTGAGTTTATCACTAATGATCACAGGAAACTCTGGATTATTGTTTAGGAAAGCATAGGTAAGACCGAGTGGTAAAGTTTTAAGCTCTATGGGAGGTCTAGGCGTTTCTGCAAACTCATCTAAGGGTTCAGGTTCAGAAGGTTTAGCTTCTTCTTCTATGAAGAAAGGAGTTTCGTCTTCTAAGTCTGGTTCATCTAAAAGCTCTAGAGATGCAGCCTTTACCTCCTCCATAGGATCAGGCAAAAGATATGACTCGGCCGTATTGTTTAAGGAGTGTGAAATTGTTATTGACAATTTAAAAGTTTTTCCAAAAGAAATATGTAGCTTTCCAGTATGACCTTCATAAAGGAGTCTTCTAAAAGGTTGTCCTATCAGCAGGTCGAAGTCCCATGTATCAAAGATATAGAAGTTCAAATGAACCATGGAGCCTTCTACCGTAATGGGTAGGACATTAATAATTCCAAGACTGGGGACTAATCGTCCCAAAGATTCCTTTATGACCTTTGTTGTGGGGGTTAAAACAAGATTTTTAAATAATTTAAGTGCAAAAGATTCAGACATGATGTTGATCCCCACAACAGGATTATAGAGAGCACCAAATCGATCAGAATTATAAGCACAGTGTATAGTTATAGAGGGTGTGCCCAAACGGATCACATCAGAGGAAAGCTCTGATTCCTCAAACCACTCGCTATTTATGACTGAGATAAGCTCTCTCAATCGATATTCAGTTGGCAAACAAATGCTAAGATGGCTGTTTTGGGGTCTGTTAATAGAATGGTAGTTTGAAATGTTTCCAAAATCGGCAAAAAGATCAGATTCTATATCCAGCATGAAGTCCGGTGGAGGAATATCTTCCTTTTGTGGCTCAGAACTTAGGATAGCTAAAGTAGATGAAGAATTTGGCAGAGTGTCTACTTCGGCTTCATAGGTTTCATCATGAAGGTTATTATCCATCTCAGCTTCTAGGATTCTATCTAGGATCACTCTAGCTTCATCAGTAGGGATGCGAAAGAAAGAACCTCTAGACATTGTGTATAGCATTTGTTTGTGATTTTTCTGAAGACCTCAAAAAAAGTGAAATTAAAGAACAGGGTCTTCAAGATTAAGGTTTGGACCAGATTCTAAAAGATTAGAAAAATGTTTCTAGGATTTTCCCAAAGTTTCATTATCTTTTTGTTTAAAAGATAGGACTTCGAGTCTAAGGTCGCCGATACGGTCGAGGGAATAAAAATCTAGACAAAAGTTGGCTCTTAAAACTCCCCATTCACCTCGTTGTTGACTTACCCTTTTGACTGTACCATTGTCTAGCTTCTCCCCTTAAAGAAAAAGGGAAAAGCTTCCAACGTAAAGTTTTATCAGAAATGCCTTCAATGCGAAGACAATCACATGTTTGCTCAAAATCTCTAATATGAAGGTAAGGGTTTTCGTCTTCCTTTCCCGAAAAAGATAGGTTTTGAATCCTGGCAATCAACCTAGAACTTAAGTTATACTCGAATGTTTGGATAGGCTGTGATGACTCCCATGGTAAAAGGTCAGTTTCCGAAGGTGTTGCAGATTCATGGATCGATTTAGAATTTTGGTTTTCCATAAGGTAAGAGTAAAGAAAATAAATACAGAATATAAAAGATAAGAAAAGATAAAAGTATAGATACAAGCTAGTAGTAAGACTCAAGGTTATCTCAGCAAACCGTCTTTCTCCCCGGCAACGGCGCCAGAAATGCTTGTTGATATTTGGGAACGCAATAAGGAATTGATCCGCAAGCACACGGATATCGGTGAGCACTTCACCCGGGAGGTTATCCAGAGTATCGTATTTATATTTTTACCACTAGGAGAAAGAGTGCATCGGACTAACCTGGTCTATTACTACTAACCCTTTAGGCAAGTTCGGTCTCAGAGTCGTAATAGGCATGTTACAACCTGAGA